>NW_006399908.1:7341889-7347344 GCF_000299155.1 Elephantulus edwardii
CTATGGCACATAACAACAACAAAAGGCTTTCAAAATATTAATAAAGAAATATTTGAGTTTGGTGTTCTTTGTTTGGGCTATTATTATTTTAAATCAATGCCTTTGAATTGTGAGTTTGAAAAGAGAACTGAATAGTTCATGGTCAAAAAAGCAAACAAATTTATGCTGGAAGAAGTGCAAGTAGGGGTGCTCCGTAGAGGCAAGGATGGTGAAACTTCACCCTACAGCCTTTGGACATGTTGTCAGGAGGGAGGACCTCTTGGAAAAAGATATACTGAGAATGGTGGAGGGTCAGTGAAAGACGAGTAGACCTTCAGCAAGATAGATTGACACAGTGACTGTAACAAGGGGCTCTAACCATGTCAGAGATACGTATGCTATGAATCAACGCCGAAGTGATGGCAATAGATTGCATGGGAGGAGATTGTCCATTCTTTTCCTGTATGCCTGCTGGTGAGTTTGAAGCATTAAAGATGTGCTACATTTGGGTGAGCAGGTCAACTCCCTACAGACTATGCTACCAGACACACCTTACACTACTCCTAGCTCATTGAAAGAACAAAGAAATCTCTGTCCTAGAGAAGATTACAAGGATTATGAGTTAGAGTTAATATTTTGGGGGACACAATTCAGTCAGTGACAGATGAGAGCACTACTCCATGGGCTTTTCCAGGCTGTGACCTGGGAGCAGATCTTTTTGCCTTTTTCCTAGAGCACGTCAGGGTTTGAGCCGACAATCTTCAGGCTACTAGCTGCATGTCGAACTGTGTGTCATTCTGTGATGACAATATAATACTTTCAATAAAATACTTCCAACAAAATACTTCCGTCGAAGTCAGGAGTTGGAATGACTCCACCAGTCACTCCCTGAGAGAAAGATAAGCAGTTTCTCCTCATAAACAAATATTTACAGTCTCAGAAACCTGGTGGAGGATGACCAGTCAGAAGAGAACGAAAGACAGTGAGCTGGGTTCTAGTATTCAAAGAGATGAACAAATAAAACTATGTCATTCTGGTATAAATATTTTAAAAGTTGGGGGGAGTGTGTGTTATAATAGTGATTGATATCTCTTTACAGTTAGAACACTATGGTGAAATCAGTCATTCATAAATACTTAAAAATTATTTTGAACATTAGAAAAAGTGGAAGCAAAATTTTCTTTCTTTTTATAACTTAAAAAGTCAATGTTGTAAAAGATACTGCATGCAAATGTTTTAATTTCTATTGAAGTCTTGAAAGAAAGTTGGGCTTAAAAAAAAACTGCTTTGTGCCATCAAGTTGCTTGAAATTCATAGCAACTATATGTACAAGGGCCCTGAAAGCTGCTCTATCCTGTGCCAACTTAACTGTGCCTGACACACCTACCCCCCATTACCCCAGTCACTGTACCAATCTGTCTTATCCATGGTCTCCCTCTCTTTCTCCATCCCTCCACTCTTCCAAGAATGATGTCCCTTTCCAAGGACTGTTCCCTCTTTGCAACACGCTCAAAATATGTCAGACAAAGTTTCAGAATCTTTACCTCCAAGGAGCAGCCTGGCTTCACCCTCTCCAGGATGAACCTGTTCATTTGCCTAGCAGTCAACACTCTTCTCCAACACCACAGCTCAAAGGCATCAATTCTCTTTCTATCATCCCTAGTCATCGTCCAGCTCTCTGATGAATAGCAAGCAGTTGCAAAGTCTATGACCTGTATCAGATGTACCTTAGTCTCCAGACTGACATCGTTGCTCTTCAATACTCTGGAGAGATCCCTGACAGCAGACTTTCCCAATGCAATTCATCTCTTGATTTTCTTGCGGCTGATTCCAAAATTGTTGATTGTGGAGCCAAGCAAACTAAAGCTATTAACAATTGCAATCTCTTTTCCATCTATCATGAGGCTGCGAATCAGCTCAGCAATGAGAATCTTTGTTTTCTTGATGCTGAGTTTCAATCCATATTTAAGGCTGCAGTCATTAGAAAGCTAAAAAAATTCTCATTGCTGTTGAGTTGGACTAAACTCATAGCTCACGCCTAGTGGTTTAGACTACATATCAAAAGGGTGGAAATTACCCACCTTGGAGCAAAAGCTGGATTCACAGCTCCTGCCTTTGGATTAATGATGGAATTCGTAGCTATTTAGCCTCCAGATATCTCTTTCTCTCTCTCTTTGTGTGCGTGTGTGTGTCTCTGTCTCTCTCTCTCTGTTTTTTTTCTCTCTCTCTCTCTCTCTCTGTTTCTCTCTCTTTCTCTCTCTCCAGGAGTGGAACATGGGGAATGGAGACAGGCTTTCCCGGAGATTGTAATTTTAGCTTTGGTTTTGGTTCTGGTTTTGATTCCCAGTGTAAATTAGGACACATACTCTAAGCCTTGTTCAATTTAATATCTGCATTAGAACGTAGAGGGGAAAATAATTCTTAATCTTCTATCAATTTTATACTAGAGAACTTGTAGATTTGTTGCTGTTGGTGTTAGTTTCCAGTGAGTTGATTGCTATGTTTTGGGGGTTTTTTACATGAAAATTGAGGTAATCCATGAGCTCATGCTGCCCTCTATTGTAGACTTTTATTCTACTTTTCAACACATGGAGGGGGCGAGGAAAAAAAGGCCTTGAAGTAGATGTTTTCTATTCTAATTACTTTTATCTTGCACCTTTCATCTGTCAATTCTTGCACAAAGGTTTCTTACAATTATCACATTCTTAACTTTATTTTCTTGTCTTTTTTGTCATGAAAAACTTAACACTCAACTTTTGTTTTGTTTCATGATTGTTAGCCAATATGAGCAAGCATGTTTATAAAACTCTTCAAGAAAGAGATGACTTCTCACATTTCCCAAAATAAGTTGATCTGTGCCTGAATTATAGAACAGCTGCCAGAATCGTATTAAACATCTATCATTCTAAGCCACACAGTACTAGAAACATATTTTCAGAGAATCTGGAGTTCTTGATGTGATAATAGAGACATCGTGTGTTATTTCAAATAGAAAATAACCTATTTAGCTGCAAATTGTGTTCAAAACTAGTAATCATTTATAAGTTCAAAATGATTATAACTATTAACTTTGGTTACTTATACTGTAAGGAGTTAAGCTGCCAACTCAAAGGGGCACCTCGCTGACAATTTGGATGAACCAACCAGTGACCTCACAGGACAAAGATGAACAGTTTCCTCTTATGTCATGATAGGAAACTCCCCGAAGGGTCAGCCATGAGATAGTTCTGTCTTAATAGCAGTGAGGGGTTTTGAGTTAGCATCTTTCAAAGCTTTAAAAGTGTTTTAAAGCGTTAAAGAAACAAGGATGCCACATTAAGAGCAAAGTGTGTCAGATCCCAGCTGTGGTATTTCCAACCACCTCATGTTGTTGTTGTTAAGTGCCATCGAGTCACAAGCGACTCATAGTGACCCTATGAAAGAGAATCCTCAATGCTTGGGTGCCTTTCATCCTCTCACCAGGTTCATAGGGTTTCCGGAGACAAGCTATTATGGAAGCGGATGCCATTCCTCCTTCCAAGCTTGTTTTAATCGGGGAGCTCCACCCCACTCTCTGTCTGCATTGGGTAGCCAATCATTAATGCATTTGACACACCAGTGTCACGGTGTTCAGCTTCACAGCAACCATAAGTTACCTCTGGACGGCAACTTGTACACCAGGGCTATCCAACCTGCCTCCCGCTCCTCCTATGGAAGATAGTAGTCAAAGGAACCACCTCATAAGCTTGCAAAAACTTGCATCAAACGAAAAAGGAAACCCTAAAAAGAGTAGGTGCTGTTGAAATGTGATTTGTTGTTGTTACATGTTTTGAGTTGATCATGGATCATGGAAAGCCTATGAACAATGGATTTGAACTTTGACCTATCCTGTGCCATCCTCACCATCTCTGATACACTCTTGTTATAGTCACTGTGTTCATCTATCTGGACAAACATCTTCTCCTTCGCTGACCGCCTTTCCAAGCAGAAGTTTGTTTTTCTCCTAAAGATATACTCAAAGTAAGTGAGATGAGGTTTCACAATCCATGCTTTTAAGGAGCACCCTAGTTGCACCTTCTGAAACGTGGTATTAGAGAAGACTGTTGCCTGCTGTATGAACTGTCAAGGGAATAAGAAAATTCATCTTGGAGAAGCACAACCTTGATTCATCTTTTAGGTAAAATGGTGAAATGTGGTCTCATATACTTTGAGCATATTAGGGAAGTCCATGAAGAGAACATTATGGTAAAGCTGAGAGCCAGCAAGAGAAAGGGAGTCCCTGAAAAGGATGGATTGACAGGGGCTACAACACTGAACTCAGGAACGCAGTTGTGATCCTGAGGATGCTACCGGACCAAACAGTGTTTCATTTGCTGTACGTGAGACTGCTATGAGTTGAAATCAACTGTATGACACCTAATTGTATCTGATTGAAAAGTGGTTCAATCAGCTCCAATGCTCAGCACTGTAGAAGTTGTGTTGTTGTTGTTGACTGCCATCCAGTCAAGCACGACACACAGCAATCCAGTGAACAAAAGGCCTGAAGCCTTTGAATAACTATCATCATTTATCAAAATTCATTGAGCTTCCAGAGGCATATTGTTTAGGAAGTGGATGCCACTCCTATGATATATTTCCCCAAAGGACACTATACATGGGGTCATCTTGAGTTGAAAATCCATAGCCATAGAATTGAATGAAAACATGGTTATAGTAAGTCAAAATCTCATATATCTTTACCATAATGAAATAAATCTTTTTATTTCTTTCTTAATTTTACACTGGAAATTTAATGGCCAATGAAATATATAAAATTCCAACTTTCATGGAATATGTCCATGGTGTTGGAAAGACAGAGAATCAAATATTTACACAAACAAATGTAAATAAGCACTGTTGCAAGGATTTGAAATACGTTTTCTATGGTTTTCATCCTAAAAGAGGAGGATTCAGTCTTTCGTTGACTCTTCCCCCCCTAAATTTCATTCTTATTTATTTGTTTGTTTGTTTGTTTACAAAGTTCAAATACATAAGTGGATGGGGTGAAGGAAATGGGAAGGCTCTTTGTGAAAAGCAATGAATTACAGCGACCTTATGAACAAAAACCTGGAAGTTCCTCTACAACTATCAATATGTATCACAGTTCATAGAGTTTCCAGAGGCATGTTGTTTAGGAATTAGATGCCACTCTTGCTGGATGATAATAACAACACATGGGAAATAATACCACTATTTTCCTGTATTTCTGCTCTTCCGTGTTAACACTAACAAAAACTAGAAATAACAAGGAGGTGAAAAACAGCATGTTTGGCTGGCTAGCTTCTAGAGTCAGCTATAGGTTTATAGCTAGTGAGGTAAATTTGTGTTAAATACAAAATCTCAATTTTCTTACTGATAAATGGGAACTATTTAAGTAATCTATAACATAGTGTTGATGTAAGAACTAAATAAGTTAATAGATGAAAAACAATGAGAACCGGAATGGTGTGTGAAGCAC
>NW_006399908.1:7347889-7365965 GCF_000299155.1 Elephantulus edwardii
TGGAAAGAGTGTTGATTGTGGAGCAGAGCAAGCTGTAATTTTTAACATCTTTAATCTCTTCTCCATCTATCATGGTGAGAATCTTTGTCTTCTTGGTGTTGAAATTCAATCCATATTGAAGATTACAATCAGGTCTTCTTCAGTTTTAGCAAAGAAGGTTGTGTCATCTGCATAACAAAGGTTGTTGAGAGTCTTTCTCCAATCCTGATAATACAATTCTACTCATAGAGCCCAGCCTCCCAGATGATCTGTTCTGCATATAGATTGAAAAGATGTGGAGATAGGATCATCCCTGATGCACTCCCTTCCTGATTTTGAACCATGAAATGTTTCCCCTGCACTGTTCTGGTGACTGCTTCCTGGTCCAACTATAGGGCTGGCATGAGCACAATTAAATGTTCTGGGATTCTCATTCTTCTCAGAGTTAGCCATGGTTTGTTGTGATCCACACAGTCAAATACCTTTACATAGTCAGTGAACACAGTTCCTCTGGTGCTCTCTGCTTTCAGCTAAGATCCATCTAACATTGACTATAATGTTTCTTCTAAACCCAGCCTGAACATCTGGCAGGTCTCTGTTAATGTGCTGTTCCAGTCAGTTTTGGATCCTTTTCAGCAAGATCTTACTTGCATATGATATTAATGATACTGTTTGATAATTTCCAAACTCCGTAGGATCATCATGTTTTGCAATGTGAATAAATACGGATCTCTTCCAGTCATTTGGCCAGGTGGTTGTCCTCCAGATAACTTCTCACCTTTTCTAGTATCATTACTATTTCAGGTCACAAAATTCCATCTATTCCAGATGGGTCCAGATGCTTATCCATTGATCTGGCATTAAATCAATAACCACCTAAATTTTATATTTTGCATTGCAACTCCTTTGTTGAGAATCAGTAGAACTAATCTACAAGATATTTTAGTGGGCAGCATTAAACTATCTAAAAGATGATTTCGTAATTTTCTATTTACATTTTTAATTGTAATTTTAACAAAAGTTGAAAAAGTGTTCGTTGATATACAATCTCCCAGAATTCTCTTTGTAATGCACTTGTTCCATTGTTAATTATCATACATATAATGCCTAATCACACAGCCCTTTCCTTCATTCCAGTGCAGTGTCCCTTACCTATCTACTCTTTTCCTGTTCTCCACCAATTCTCTGTCAGTCCTGTGTTATGTAGTTTGTCCTTTTGTGACTGAGATATTACACTCAGCATAATGTCTTCCAGACTCACCCATGTTGTATAGTGTTTTATAGAGTCATTGTTTTTCAGTGCTGTGTAATATTCCATCGTGTGAATGTGCCAGTGTTTCTATCCATTTGTTGGTGATGGGCAGCTGGGCTCCTTTCATCTCTTCGTCATTGTGAATTATAATGCAGTAAACACAGGTGTGCCTATTATCTGTTTGCATCATGGCTCTGGTTTATTTAGAGTGTATTCCCAGTAGTGTGGTAGCTAGATCAAATGGTAGTTCTATTTCCAGCTTTTTGAGAAAGCACCACTCCACCTTCCATAGTGGTTGTGCTTGCTATTTTACATTCCCACCAGCAGTAAATGTAAGCTTGAATCTCTCCAACGTTTGTTGTTTGCTGCCCTGTTGAAATGTGCTGTTGTTGCTGGGATTGGATGATAGTGTGTCGTTTTGATTTGCATCTCTCTGATAGCTAAAGTTTTGAACATTTCTTCAAGTGTTTGTTGGTCATCTGAATTTCTTCTTTGGTGAAGTGTATGTTTATATCTTGTACCCGTTTTGTGATTGGGTTTCTTGCCACCTTCTTGTTGAGATTTTGGAGTGTTCTATAAATTTTAAATATTAGTTTCCTTATCTGAGATATCATTGACAAATATTTATCCCAGTCCATAGTTGTTGTTTTTTAAAATTTTTTTTTATCCCATTGGAGAAGTTTTTTAAAGAATTATTGAAAAAGATAAATAAGGTAGGAGACATCACACTCCCTGATCTCACATCATACTACAACCACGGTGTTTAAGACAGCATGATACTCCCATAGTGATGGACATGATTAACAGAACAGAATTGAGAACCCAGAAATCAGCTCCTCTACTTGTGGTCATCTCATTTTTGATAAGAAGACAAAATAAGCTAAATAGGGCAATGGCAGACTCTTTAACAAATGATGTTGACAAAATTGAAACACTCTCTATAGAAAATTGATACAAGACCCACGTATCATACCATATTCAAAATCCAATTCAAGGCAGATCAGGGACCTAGGAGTAAAAACAAGGACTGAAATTCATCAGAGAAAAATGATGAAATCCATTCAAGCCCTAATCTACAGCATGAACAGATTTCCAAGCATAGTGAAAAGCCTATAACCAAGAAAGGATAAAACAGATGAATAAAATCTTCTAAAAATCAAATCCCTGTGCCCTGAGCACATCTATTTACTTTTTTAAAATTATTATTAAATTTTATTAGTTTTAATGAACATTTACAGAGATTTTGGGTTCTCATTCATTCATTGTTGCACTGTTTTCTCGACCCTCCTCCCCAGTTCATTCTTCTTCCCCCTCCCCCAAATGTCTGCTTTAACTGTCCAACTGCCACAGTGCTTGTCAAAGCCAGCTCCGACCAATCTCCCCTGTCAGTGTGTCCCTTGCCACTCCCCATCACTCCTCCCTGAGAGAGACTTCACCCTGATTCATAAGGAAAAGGGGATGGCGTAATCTATTTACTTTTAAAATGGCTTTTTTATTTTTGTTTTTGTTAGTTGCTTTTGAGGTAACTACAACTCATAGTGACTGTGTGTAACAACTTAAAACCTAGCCCTGTCTTGTACCATACTCATAATCTCCATTTTAATTTTTTAAACATTTTTATTATTTTTGGGGTGTGGACTGTCAAATCAGATCTGACAAGTACAGGAGGAGATTCCCCCTCCTTCTCCAGCACAGCATCTGGTGGATTTGAACTGCATACCTCCAGGATTGCAGTGCAACTTCTTGGCACTAGGCCATCAGAGCTCCCTCATTTTTTAATTTTTTATTGTGATTTGCAGTCCCTTGTTATGCATCAGAGAGTTGGACAATGACTAGGAAGCATAGAAGGAGAATTGATGCCTTTGAGCTGTGGTGCTGGAGAAGAGTATTGAGGGTACCAAAACAGATTCATCCTGCAGAGGGTTAGACCGTCTGACATACTTTGGGCATGTTGTAAGGAGGGACCGGTCCTTGGAGAAGGACATCATGCTTGGGAGGGTGGAGGGATGGCTCAAGAGGGCAAGACACTTTATGAAGTGGATTGATTCAGTGACTGGGGTAATCGGGATGGGTGTGTCAGAGACAGTGCAATTGGCACCAGATAGAGCAGGTTTTAGGGCTGTTGTACATAGGGTCGTTATGTGTCCTAAGCAACTCGACAGCATATAACAACACAACAACATTGTGATTTACAGGTTCGACCTGGAGAGACTGAAGCCAGGCTGCTTCTTGGAGGCAAAGATTCTGAAGCTTCATCTGACATAATTTGGACATGTTGCAAGAAAGGACCAGTCCTTGGAGAGGGATGTCATGCTTGGGAGGGTGGAGGGACAGTGCAGGAGAGTAAGACCCTCGATGAGTTGGATTGATACAGTGACTGGAATAATGGCAGTAGATATGTCAGAGACAATAAAATTGGCACAGGATAGAGTAGGGTTTAGGGCTGTTGTACATATTGTCTAGTACAATGAGTCGCAGGCGATTCTACGGCACGTAACAACAATTGTGATTTTAAAGAAACTTTTATATAAAAGTTCGGTTTTCAGTCATTCATTTTTGCACATTTTCTTCCCTTTCTCCCTCTTCTCCCTCCCCTAGTCCACTTTGTAATTCACCTCTTGATCCATATTGTTGTCATACCAGCAATACCTAGTCATACATTTCTTTTCAGTTCTTCCCCTCATATGTTCCAATGCAATGTTAATTACTTATCCACTCTTCTTTTCCCTTTCTAACCCCCCACATCAATCCTATATTAGAACAGCAGTGTTATATAGTATTTGTCCTTTTATGTCTAAGATATTTCACTCAGCATAATGTCTTCCAGGCTCACCCTTATTGTGTAATGTTTTATGAGTTCATTGGTTTTCAATGCTGTGTAATATTCCATTGTGTGAATGTGTCATAATTTTTCTATCCATTTGTTGACAGGCACTTAGGCTGCTTCGATCTCTTTTCTATTGTGAACAAAGCCACAGTAAACATGGGTGTGCATACATCTGTTTGGATGGCAATTCTGGTTTCTTTAGGGTATATTCCCAGTAGTGGAATTGCTGGGTCAAATGGTATTTCTATTTCCTCCTTTTTGTTTGTTTATAAAATTTTTATTTTCTACTGGTTTACTTACAAAGTTCATGTACGTTGTTTTTCACACCAGATCATTCCCATTTTCTTAACTCACTCCTCTCTCCATCCGTCAAATTGTGAGACCCTATGATTACCAACCTCCCCGCTTTTGAGAAAGTGCCATGCCACCTTCCATGTAAAACGATTGTACCAGTTTACATTCCCACCAGCAGTAGCTGTTTTTAAAGGAGTCCTGTATGTAGAGGCACTATTCTTAGTCTGCTACTAGACCCTCCCTTGCAATGGTCCCCTAGGACTGAATACTCAACACGAGCCTACTTTTGACACCCAGGAAAACAGATGTGTGTTGTTCTTTTGTTTTTTTTAATGTCAATCTCTGCAATTACAGTTGAAGAAGAAACCACGATCAAGTTGCAGCACTTAGTCAATAAAAGTAGAGTGGGTGTCATTACCATCATCGACTGTGGACTCTGTGCAGTGGTGAGATGTTCTGATTTATCTGGATTTATGGTGTTGGTTATTTTGTTTTTGGTATCTGGTCTCTCGTTGCTGTCTCCAGTTGGAACCAATTCAGAGCTGACCCTTCAGCAGGTTTCCACTGCTTTACACTACATAGGAGGGTATTGATTACCTCTCTCTGATAGAGTTAGTTTCTCAGCATTTTGGGTAAGGCCCTGGTTTCCCCTTACAAGCTGAAGAATCAAATCAGGAGGTTATGCAGGAGAGTGAGAGAGGAGGAAGAGGAGGAGGGGAGCATGAGCGTGAGCGAGAGGCAGAAAAAGGAAAGAAAGACAAATGCAAATTAGGGATTTGACAGAAAAACTACAAAGTTTATTAAGTACAGTATATTCAAGTGAGGAACAGGTCACCTTTTGCAAGTGGAGAGGACTCTGTGGAAGTTCAGGTTCCTGCTCTTTATGGGACATGAGTAAATATATGTTAACTAGGGCAATGAGGTGCCAACACTGATGATGAATATCCTTCTAACTGGTGAAGAAGATGGGTGGGGAGTATGAGGTACTGGCTACTTTGACCTAAGACAGACTGTCAAGTCCCTACGTGGCCATCTCCATGGTGACAGTAAACTACCATGGAACTGACAAGAGTCATTTTAGTATTATATTTACCCAGGTATTTTTTAAAATTTTTTTTAATGCAAAACTTTAAAGAAACTCAATTCCAGCATTTATTCTCTTATCAGTCTTTCTCTGCCTTCAACTTTGTTTTAATGGTCTTTCTTGGTCAGTGATAGGCTGGTTCTTATCATTGTTCCTTTCCCCCTCATTGAGGAATGATCTCCTATCCCATCTCCTAAGTCTATCCAAGCAGAGTTCTTGAATTCAAATGAGGAGGGAAGCATGACCTTTGAGTTAGCTGTGCAACTTCTCACTTGATATGGTTCCTGGTAGGAATGAACATGTAGGATGGGACATGTACTAAATATTTGCTTACTCTGTGTAATTTGTGGGAGTTTAAACCAGGTGAGTGGCAACTAACTAACTGGATTAACCAGAGTAGAATAAGTCCATTCCCAGACAAGTGCCAATTTACAGCTTCACAACTCTTTGAACAAAAAGGATTTGAGAAAGAATCTACTACACAAAATTTTACATTAATCTTTTCCCCAAACTTTCTATAAAGGAATATATGTTCTTTTATGAGCATAACTGTTTACTGGAAAGAAGGAAATAATCGGACTTTTAGAGGACCCTAGTTCTGAGTTTGTCCACTTCCAGAAAACTAAAAATGTCATGATCAGTGACCAGTGTAAGGATGTGTAGAAGTCAGATCCATGTTACATCTACAGAGTTTGGGCTCAGTGGGTCCCCAAACCCACTCTGTAGTGATATCTACATTTCAGAATGCATACTTGACAAAGATACACTCAGTAATGGGCAGAACATTGACAAGGGTTCTGAAGAGGTGGTATAAGGGCTATGATGATAGGAAAAACTAAGTGAAGTCATTAGAACTGTCCCTACTTAGTAAATAGTACAACAAAAACAATGCCATATTCCTGAAGAGACGGCAAAGATGTTTAGAAATAGTCTAATAAATTGCATCACTAACCCAAAGGCCGTTTGTCTTCTCCACTGATTTGAATTCACAATGACTTTGAGAGAGAAAGATGGGCAATCGCTTCCTTACAACATTTTAGCTTCTTCAGAAACGTGATGGAGGGTTTTTTAGTTGAAGTCAACCTGATGGTAGTTGGTATAAAGCTTTTGTCAAAGGTTGAAGGATGCAAGAGTATTGACTTCTCTTGCATCCCCATTCATCTCAAATATTGGGCTTATGGAAAATAAAGAATGGAGAGTGGCAGCTGATTATCCTAATCTTAACGAAGGTTTTGGGTTTTCGGATTAATTTGTCTATGAATACCTGTGGATTAATAGACAAAAAATGCAGTTACTATATAGACTGGTGTTATTGATCCTGATTGACAAGGGGAAGTTGGATCATATTACATAACTGAGGGAAAGAAGAATAAGTGTGGAATATCAGATTCCTCTGCATGCACATTTGTACTACCATAAGTTGTGATTAAAATTAATGGAAATTACAGTGCAGCAACTCACTTACAACTTTACTAATAATGGTCTAGTTCTTTCCTGAGGTTTGAGTCACCTCACTGACCAAAGAAGCCTGACCAATGGAGGTGCTTGCTGAGGGCAAGAGGAATACAGAATGGGTTGTAGAAAATGATAATTCTAAATAACTGTGACAACTACAAGAACAGAACCATAAACATGGACTATAATTGTCATGAGTAATTTTTTCATTCTATATTTGTTTGCATACAAAATTCATATGCTTTGTGCTTCATTCATGGATGTTGTGCTTCACACGTCTCCGCTCATATTGTGTTTCATACCGTCTTTCTCCTACACTTTGTAAAAATCACCATTGATCTATGACCACTGTCATCTTGTCTTTCTAGTCTGCACTACAACTGTCCTAATTCCCTGAGGTCTTTCCTCTGCCCACCAAACTTTGCAGTCCCGTGATTTCCCTCCTTCCACACCCTCAGCCTGTTTGCTTCCCTGGACTTTCTCTGGAATTTTATCTACATCTTACTAGTTCTCCTTCTATTTTATAATAATGGTCTTATTCAGTTTTTGTCCTTAAGAGACTGAGTTAGTTCACTCAGCATACTGCTATCTAGCCTCTCTCATTTTATATAGTATTTTAAAAAATCATTGCACCTGAATGCTGCATAGTATTCCATGTGTGAATGTACCACGATTTCCCAATCCATCAGTTGTTAATGGATTTACATTAACAAACATTTGGGCTGTTTCCATTTTCTTGCTCTTGTGAACAACTTCACTGTGCCTATTGGTGTACAAATCTCCTTTTGGATTTCAGTTCTATTTTCCTTGGTGCATTTTCTTAGCAGTTGTTGTTAAGTGCCTTGAGTCACCTATGACTAATAGCAACCCTTTGTACAACAACCATAAACCCTGCTCTATCCTGTGCCAATCTTATTGTCTCTGACACTCCTAACCCCATTACACCAATCACTGGGTCAATCTATCTCATCGAGGGTCTTCCTCTCTTGTGTTGTCCCTCTACCCTCCCAAGCATGACATCCCTCTCTAAGAATTGGTCCCTCCCAGCAACATGTCCGAAGTATGTCAGATGAAGCTTCAGAATCCTTGCCTCAAAGGAGCAGCCTGGTCTCACCCTCTCCAGGATGAACTTGTATTTTCTCCTAGCAATCCATAATATAGTCAATACTCTTCTCAAGCACTACATCTCAAAGGCATCAATTCTCCTTCTATCATCCTTAGTCATTGTCCAGCTTTCTGATGCAGTAATTGCATTAAGTAATTGCAAAGACTATGGCCTGGATCAGGTGCACCTTAGTCTCCAGACTGACATCATTGCCCTTCATTCAGTAGTTTTGAGAGGTCTCTGACAGCAGACTTTCCCAATGCAATTTGTCTTTTAATTTCTTGGCTGCTGGTACCATGTGGCTATATGGAATTCCTATGTTCTGCTTTTTGAAGTAATGCAAAACTATCTTCCAGAGTGATATACCATTTTACAATCCCACCAACCACGTGTGAGAGTTCCAATTTCCCCACATTTTCTCTAACATTTATTGCTTGCTGTCCCATTCCACTACGCCACTGCTACTAGGGTTAAGATAGTTTTCATGTGGTTTTGATTTGTATTTCTCTGAATGTCAGTAATTTTGAGCAGTTATTCATGTGTCTGTTGGTCATTTTAATTTCTTTCCTTGTGAAAAGTCTTGTTTTTGTTTTTCAGAAGTACTTCGCTTATTCGGAATCTCTTTCCTTTCCAAATAAATGTGTCAATTGCCTTTTCTATCTCTTTGAAAAATGAATTTGGTATCTGTGTTAGGATTGCTTCAAACATGTAGATTGCTTTTGTTAGGATTGTCATTTTCACTATACTGAGTCTTCCTATCCATGAATAGGGAACATTTTCCCATTTATTTAGGTCTTTTGTTGTTTCTTGTGGTAGTGTTTTGTAGTTTTCTTTATAAAGTCCCTTTGGGTCTTTAGTTAGGTTTATTACCAAGTATTTAAATTTGTGGTTGCCTATAAAAAAGTATATTGCTTTATTAGTTTCCTTTCTGTGTTTGTTGTTATTGTTACTGTACAGGAATTCTGTTAATTTTTGTATGTTAACCTTATATCCTGTCACTCTACTAAATTGGTCTATTAGGTCTAACAGTGTTTTGTTGAGTCCTTGGGATTTTTTTGTAGACAATATTAGGATTATTTCATGTAGACAATATTATCATATTGTCTACATATAGCAACAGCTCTACTATCTCTTTACCAATCTGAATGCCTCTTATTTCTTCCTCATGATGTATTGACCTAGCAAGTACTTCCAATACAATATAGAATAGAAGTAGTGAAAGTAGGCACAATTGTCTGGTCTCTGCTTGCAAGGGGAATGCCTTTATTTTTTTTCCCCTCCACTGAGAATGATATTGACTCTAGGATTTGTATAAATACTTTTAACTATGCTGAGGAAATTACCATCTATTCTCATTGTCATAAAGTGCCATAGAGTCATCTATGACTCATAGTGGACCTATGCACTATAGCTCTGAACCTTGCTCTGTCCTAGGCCAATATCAGTATCTCACATATACCTACCCTCATTACCCCAGTTACTGTGTAAAACCATCTTATCCAGAGTCTTCCTCTCCTGTGCTGTCCCTCCACTCTTCCAAGCGTGATGTCCTTTTCCAAGGACTGATCACTCCTGGCAACAAGCCTAAAGTATATGAGATAGAGCCTCAAAATCCTTGCCTCCTAGAAACAGCTTGGTTTCACCCTTTCCATGACAGACCTTTTTGTTTTCTTGGCAGTCCATGGTATATTCAATACTATTCTCCAGAACCAACTCAAAGGCATAAATTATCTTCTCTATTTAGTCATTGTCCAGCTCTCTAATGCATAACAAGTAAATGTGAAGACCATGGCCTGATGAGGTGCACCTTAGTCCTTAGACTGACATCACTGTTCTTTAGCAATCTGGAGAGGTACCTGAGACCAAATTTTTCTAATGCAATTTGTCTTTTTGTTTCCTGACTGCTAATGCCGAGAATGTTGATTGTGGAGCCAAGCAAGTGGAAATTGTTAACAATCTGATCTTTTCTCCATCTATCATGGTGCTGCCAATTGACCCAATGGTGAAAATCTTCACTTTCTTGATATTGAGCTTCAATCTATCTTGCAGATTACAGTCCTTGACTCTTTGCAGCAAATTTTTCAGGATCTCCACAGTTTGAGCTTTTAGTCTTATTTTGTTGAATTTCAGTCAAGAAGGGGTGTTGGATTTTGTCAAAGGCTTTTCTGCATCAATTGATAAGATCATATGGTTTTGTTATTTACTTTGTTAATGTGATGGAATATGCTCATTGTTTTTCTTATGGTGAACCATTCTTGCATACCTGTTATGAATCCCACTTGGTCACGGTGAATTCACACACACACACACACACACACACACACACACACACTTGTTATGCTTCAGAGAGTTGGAGAATGACTAAGGATGACAGAAGAATAGATATCTTCAAGTTGTGATGCTGGAGAAGAGTCTTGAACATACCATGGACTGCCAAGAAAGTGTGGCTGTCTTGGAGAGGGTGAAACTAAGTCTATCCTTGGAGGTTAGGATTCTGAAGCTCTGCCTCACTTGCTTTGGCACATGGCTAGGAGAGATCAATCCTTGGAGAAGGACATAATACTTGGAAGTGTGGATGGACAGTGCAGGAGAGGAAGACCTCAGATGAGATGGATTGATTGTGTGTCAGAATTAGGGAAACTAGCTTAGGACAGAAAAGGATTCAGAGCTGCTGTGCATAGGGTCACTATACATCACAGGCGACTCAAAAGCAGGGGTGGTATCCACTTCCCAAATAATATGCCTCTGGAAACTCTATGAAGTTTGATAAATGTAGGTAGTTGTAGTGGGGCTTCAGGCCTTTTGTTCATAGGGTTGCTATGAGTCGTGAGTCAAGCACGACTCATAGTATATATATATATATATGTGTGTGTGTGTGTGTGTACATATATGTATATATATGTATGTATATATAGTTGTTATTGTTGTGTACAATTGAACTGAAACCAACCCATAGCTGACCTTCAAGTGGGTTTTCAGAAACAGTTGATTGCACATGAGGAAATTTCTCATCTTTCTTGGGTGATTTGAACTGTGTGCCTTTGGGATTGCAGCACAGCTTTTTTCCACTACTAAACTGACCATCTCAATTGAACTAATTTTGTAGAAATGATTGTAAAACTAGCATCTTACTTTGAGCAGTGACAAGAAGTTTGCCTGGGAGTGTGATACAATATCCCACACTTAAACTGTCTGGTTAAAAGGAACGGAAGTGCTTTGTACACAGCATTTGATGATGGTGTTAGTATCATGACCTTTACTGATGATTCTCAAAGATATGCATGTACTCTGACAGTTTATACATGTGTCTCGTGCAGTAGATTTTGAGTCCTGAGAGCAGTAACTATATTATTTATCTATGTATTCTCTACTGGCTTCTGAAATAATAGCACAGTTAGACACTCAATGACGCATTTACAGATAGAACTCAGTACTAAAAAAGGACAGTGTAACTTTTTTATCATCTTACAACTCTCATATTTTAAAAAGTATCCACCAACTGTATTTTATCCTCTTAGTGGACATTGATTGAATGCCTACCATAGGCTATCACAGGCTATCATTTATCATCAGAAGCACTGGCAGGAAGCTCCACTTGGATCACACTGGAGATACATCAGTTTGTTTTTTAATATCTTTCCTGGGATTTACAATTTAAGTGGCCTCAGCCAAAGGGAAAATACATTCTGTGATCACTGATCAAGGAATAATGAAAAGATAGTTTCAAATAGTAGACATTATTAGCCTAACAACTGAATTTTATATTAGTGTATTAAACTCAGACTTGTAACTTTCTCAGAGTTATAGCTTGTGACATTAATAAGTTAAATATTGAATAATGATGGTTGGAGACACTGAAAAGTAGTCAGTTGCTAAGTGCTAATAGATGTATTATGGTGAAGAAGACAAGTTTTGCATCTGCTGTTCATAGGGTTAGTAGAAGTCATTGTCAACTCAAAGGCACTTAAATAGGAATAAACAGCAGCTATATGCTGCAAACAGTTTTGTAATTTCATGCTTTGGTATAATTTAACATTTGGAAAAAACCCCCAAAACCAACCCAACTCACAAACCCAAGCCCACTGCTGTCAAGTCCGTTCTAACTCATAAAGACCCTCTCCACCAGCCTTCTAAGGCTATCAGTCCTTTTGGGAGAAGACTGCCTGTCTTTTTCCAGAGTGGTAAATTGATTTGAATTGCTTTTTTTGTTTGTTGGTTTTGGTTTTGGTATTTTGGTCAGTTTTTAGCCTGATACACCAGGTGTATCAGGCTAACATTAGGATGGGTTGAAAATCCAGCTAGTATATTGTTACTCTGATGACCTTCTTTTTATATACTTTCTGGAAAATCTGTTCATTAAGGATACTTTCTGAAAAATGCTTTCTTCTAAAAGACAGTTGGAAATTCCAACAGCTTTCCTGAAAGAAAAAACCTACAATAAAATTCTCAACCGAGTTTTAAATGAATTGAAATTAATTAGCAAGAAATTAATTAGATATGGAATATGGAATAATGAACTTTGTCATAGCAGAAAGCTAGTCATCATGATAAAGAAATTGCAGAGTAGAATTTATCAGCATTTAAATGAAATAAGATAGCAAGGATTCTTAATGTGATTTTTATTAATTAATACATCACTACAAAAACCTCTTTGGTAAAGAGTATTAAAAAACTCAATCACAAGTCAAAATAGAAACCAGTATTTTACTATTAACCAATATTTATTTAAAATTCAAGGCAATATAATAGAACATAAAAGCAAACACATTTTAAAAAATAGGTTCTCCTTGTTTTAAATCAACTTTACCAATTCTGCAAATTTAAATACCGTATAAGAAACATAGAAATTAAAATACAAATTGTAGTATAAAAATATAAAACATAGAGGGTTGTTTTTTTAGCAGAAATAGAAATGTCACTGTAAACAACATGTTAATGCCACAAAACTTTAAGCAGACGTTTAAAATGTCATATATTAAGCTAAGTATATATTTTCAGTATTATGAGGCAAAATTAGAATGTAGGTTAACAAAAATGAAAAGCTTATATAGGTAAACATTTTGAATACCACTTTTCTTATTGCTTATATAAAATATTATACATTGTTATGGAAAACATTGTATGTATTTGTTTCATGATTGTAATTGCACTGTTAATAGAGGGCAGAAGTATTTCTCGTTCTACAAAATTTTAAGTTAATAGTATATAAAAATGAACAATAAAAGAAACTGAGTAAAACAACTTTGCCATGAAAAGATGAGTATAATTAAAAAATGAATAGTGGACTAAGGCCCCCATCTCAGAAAAACTACAGCTAGGAAGAACTGGGAATTTTTATTTAAAACTAAACTAAGGAATATACTTCTATTCCCCATATTGGCTGTGTTTAAATAACATAGTCCAAGTCCTGACAGGAAGTGAACGTATAGTAAAAGTAAACTTATTACTTGGAATATCTTATTACTTGATATAATACTTATGCATTATTTTAGTTAATATAAATGAGAGTAATTGTAATAGTTATTTGTAAGAGTAAACATTCTCTTTAAATTATGGGTCACAGAGAAAGAGCATGTTTTCTTTGTATTATTTTCTTCCCAGGATAGATATTTATCTATAATGCAAATAAAAAAGATAATGGAGTAATAAGTAGTATTAGAATTTATAATTTTCACTTAATAAAGTGCCACACATATTCCACATTAAAAATTTGAAAACAAAACCTCCCACACTTGCCCTTAGAATGCTATTGTTATACGCTGTCCAGTAGGAATAGACCCAGAGCTTATCTGTAAGTAGGTTTCCAGATACAGTAAAGTGCACAGACATCTCTTATCTATCTCCCACAGAGAAACCAATAGATTCAAACTATGTATCTTCAGGTCCGCAGTGCAGCTCTGTATAACTAGGCCACTGGAGCTCCCTTGCCTTTAGAATAGCAAGTGACTATCAGCGATCTTCTTGAAGAGAACATACCTCCTTCATTGAATCAAATCAGATGAGAGCCAAAGACGTCTTAGGCAATCTTAGAGAGCAAGCCAAGCTTCTTGTTTTATAATTAAGGCATTAGATATCAAGAGAAGTTAAATGTATTAAATGAAAACTTCTGGTAAGGTCACAGAGGTCCTTAAATTGGTCAGATATCTGTGTGACTGTTGTGTTTGCCTGTTGCCCTGGTCATCTCATTTTCTGATAGTGTTGCTGTTGTTAAGTGCTGTCAAGTCATAGATGACTCATAGCAACCCTATGAACTAAAGGACCTGAGCCCTATTCATAGTTTCAGGAGGCAAGCCATTTTGGAAGTGGATACCACTCCTGCTTCCAAGCGTGTTTTAATCGGGAAGCTCCACCAAACACTGTCCGCCATGGGTAACCATCAACACATTTGGCACATCAATGTCACACACAATGTTTAGCATCACAGCAACCATGACTTACCTCTGTACAGCAATGCACAGACCAGTGCTATACCACCTAGAAGAATGTTTGACAAAAAAACCAATTTGAACCAGGCCTGAGGGCCGCAGATTAAAATCACCCACCATGGGCCTGTAGCATAAGTTTCTGTCCACTAGGCCAACCAACGTAGCTCTGTCTATGTTGTCATTGTTAATGTTGCTGGGTGCTGCCGAGTCATAGATGACTCATACGGACCCTATGAACAAAAGGCCTGAGCACTGTTCATAGTTTCTGGATAGCTTGATTATATTTTCATATGTCAACATTTCTGAATTATCCTTTATTTATTTATTATCCTTGATAATAAGTGAATTTCAAAGCAGGAATGGCATCCACTTCCTCAACAACATGCCTCTAAGAACTTTGAGAAATGACGATAGTTATAGAAAGGCTTCACTCTTTTGTCCATAGGTTCCCTGTGAGTCATGCTCGACTTGATGGGAATCAACAACAACATCACAGTAAATGAAAGACTAGACATGGAAAACATAAACCTTATGATAAATAACAATACATGTTTTATTTTGTAATAAAATAAAAATCTAAAAACTTTGCAAAATGAGGTCTTTATACATGAGCACAAACAAAATGATCCTAATATAATAAAAATATTTGTCTTCCTTTTCTTTATAAAATTCATTAACATTTATTACTCTATTTTAACATTTTACTGAAACTTCACTTTCAGCATCTAAACGGATTCAAATATGCATGCTATATTTGGGTTTTCCCAAATGTTATAATTTAAAAAAAATTTCATTTTATATTGGCTTACTTGCAGAATTCGCATACACTGTGTTTCACACTAAAAGATTAAAAGCATCATTCTTTTATAAGCTCAGATATTTCCTCAATAACAAGATATGTTGATAAGAGAAGGCAGGAGATATTACAGACGGAAACAATTCCTCCATCCAACACCTCCGTTCTAAAAATCAAATTTTCAACTACCTATTAACACAAAAACGCTTGTGACTTCTTTTCCTTTACCTCATTTTAATAGTGTTTTCATGCCTACTGTATCTTTGTTTACCTAATTAATGAGGCAAAGTTTACTTTTTCAGGATGAACTTCTGTCTATGAAGTAGACAGATATGCAATTGAAACACAAACTTTTTGTTTTCTTACAGCCATGCTTTCAGCTGCCTGCCAAAGTGAACATCCAAAGAAAATAATGTGCAAAGCAGAGAAATACAGTTACATAACTGAAGATTGACTATTAGCCCAATATAGGAAAGTGGAATTAACCAAAGTTGTTGATTTGTTGCGTTCTTCTAATGGTGTGTATTTTGTGGTGGTGAACTTTCAAAATACATGAAGTCCTGTAATTAGAAAAATAATCATGTGATCAACTGTCAACTATCTATGAAAAAAACCTCATCTGAATGCTTTTGTTTACGGCAATTTATTTACTAAAAAAAGACATAACGGGTACACAATAATTTTTAAAGAGGAAGCAAATTTTAGAAATAAAATGTCTTAATTTATAAGAAGAAATTTCTTATTTTTTAAATAAGAGGACAGGGTGGTACTGTCTTAAGGTTTTACATAAATTAACATATTTTATTAGGACATTATTTAGCCAAACTAAAATAATTTCTATAACATCTAGGTGGGAGCAACTTAGCTAGGACCAACTTGTAAAGCAGAAAAGTGGTATAGGAATGAAAAACGTTTTTATCATTGTCGTCTGTCATCGAGTTGGAACCAGACCCACAGCTGAGCACCTGGCAGGTTTTCAGAGGCAGTTAATCTCATGGGATAGATGGCCCATTTTTCTCCCATAAAAACCAATAAAATCACCGGTGAAGAGAACTTAAGAGAAAAGCAACAACCACAAACTTGGAACTAATAATAACCAGTAAAGTTTCCATTTGTTTATTTCTTTCCCCCTCCCTTTTTTTTTTGCAAACAGATTTTATTGTTTTATTAGTTTTATGAAGTTTTATGTTTATAAAGACCTTGTATTTCCATTGATTCATTGTTGCATGTATTCCTCCCTGGCGCCCCCTTTCCCCGCCCCCCCCCCAGTTTGCTTTTTCCTTTGGAAAAAAACAATTCTTTGTTATTCAGCCCTTTCCTCTCAGATGACTTTATTATGCAGCTCTTATTCTGTACTCTTGTCATACAAATAATACCTAATCATAAATTCCTTTTATACAGTTCTCTCCTTCATCTATTTCAATGCCATGTACATTATTTATCTTCTCTTTTCTTAGTTTCTCCCCAAGCCTCATGTCAGTCCTGATTTATAACAGTGGCATTATTTGGCTTTTTGTCATTTTGTGGCTGAGATATTTCACTCAGCATTATGTCCTCCATGAACACCCATTTTGTATATACCCTAAAGAAACCAGAACTGCCATCCAAGCAGATATATGCACACCATGCTTATTGCTGCTTTGTTCACAATAGCAAAGAGTTGGAAACAACCCAAGTGTCCATCAACAAACGAATGAAGCTGTGGCATCTCCACTTGTTTATGTCTAAAAAGAAGAAAACTTGATAATCATGTTTAAACTGTTTCAATTGTTATGTGTTGATTTGGTTATTATGGCAAATATTATCAATATTATTTGCTTATTACACTTTTACAAGTAGTTGTTGTTGTTGTTATGTGCCATTGAGTCGCTTGTAATTCATAGTGACCCTATGTATAATAAGAGCTCTAAACGCTGTTCTATCCTGTGCCAACCTAGCCATCTCAAACGCACTTATTCCCACCGCTCCTGTCACAGAATCGATCCATCTCATCGAAGGTCTTCCTCTCCTTCACCGGCCCCCCACTCTGAAAAACATGATGTTCCCTCTCCAAGGGCCAGTCCCTCCTTGCAACATGCCCAAAGTATGTCAGAAAAAGCTTCAGAATCCTTGACTCCAGGAAGCATTCCGACTTCACCTTCTCCAGGACAAACCTGTTTGTTCTCCTAGCAGTCCATGGTATATACAATGCTCTTCTCCAGCACCACAGCTCAAAGGCATCAATTCTCTTTCTATCAACCCTATTCACTGTCCAACTCTCTGATGCATAACAGGTAATTGTGAAGACTATAGCCTAGATCAAGCACACCTTAGTCTCCAGCCTGACATCATTGCTCTTCAGTACCCTTGAGAGGTCCCTCACAGCCGACTTTCCCAATGCAATTCATCTCTTGATTTCCTGACTGCTGTTACCAGAGTGTTGATTGTGGAACCAAGCAAACTAAAACAGTTAACTATCTCAATCTCTTCACCATCCATACTGATGCTGTCAATTGGCCCAGTGGTGAGAATCTTTGTTTTCTTGATGTTGAGCTTCAATCCGTATAGGAGGCTGCAGTACTTGACCTTCTGCAGCAAGTGCTTCAGATCCTTCTCAGTGTCAGCAAGCAGGGTTGTGTCATCTGCATAACGCAGATTGTTGATGACTCTTCCACCAATCCTGATGTCACATTCCTCTTAGTACAGCCCAGGGTCTCGGATTATCTGTTCTGCGTACAGATTCAAAAGGTATGGAGACAGAATACATCCCTGACGGACCCCCTTCTTGATTTTGAACCATGTAGTGTTTCCTTGCTCTGTTCTGACCACTGCCTCTTGGTTCAAGTACAGGTTTCGCATTAGCACAATCAAATGTTCTGG
>NW_006399908.1:7366065-7430631 GCF_000299155.1 Elephantulus edwardii
AGCTTGTTGTGATCCACACAGTCAAAAGCCTTTGCATAGTCAATGAAGCACCGATAGACATTCTTCTGGTATTCTTTGCTTTCTGCCAAGATCCATCTAAGATCAGCTATAATATCCCTAGTACCACGACCTCTTCTAAATCTAGCCTGTACATCTGGCAGTTCTCTGTTGACATATTGTTCCAAACGTTTTTGGATCATTTTCAGCAGAATCTTGCCTGCATGTGATATCAATGATATTGTTCGATAATTTCCACACTCTGTTGAGTCACCTTTCTTTGGAATGGGAACAAATATCAATCTTTTCCAGTCAGTGGGCCAGCTGGCTTTTCTCCAGATTTCTTGGCACAACTTAGTGAGCACACCCAGGGCAGTGTTTATCTGTTGAAATATGTCAATTGATATGCCATCAACTCCTCGAGCCTTGTTCTTTTGCCAATTCCTTCAGAGCCATTTGAACTTCCTCTTTCATCACCATAGGTTCTTGCTCATATGTCATTTCATTAAATTCTTCTGTGTCGGCCTATTCCTTCTGATACAGTAACTCTGTGTATTCTTTCCATCTTCTCTTGATACTTCCTGGGTCATTTGACATTCTGCCCAAAGTATCCTTAAGTATTGCCACCTGTGGCTTTTATTTGTTTTTCAGCTCCTTCAGCTTAAGAAAAGCTGAGCGAGTTCGGCCCTTTTGTCTTTCTGACTCCAGCTCTCTGCACATTTCATTATAGTATCTTGCTTTGTCATCCCGGGCCGCCTTTTGAAATTTTCTGTTTAGCTCTTTGATTTCTTGGTTTCTTCTTTAGCTTTGGCTTCTCGGCGGTCTAATGCAATATTCAGAGTTTCATCTGACAGCCATCTTGGTCTTTTCTTCTTTTTCAGCCTTTGTAATGATCTTTTGCATTCTTCATGGATGATTTTCTTGATATCCTCCCAGAGCTCATTTGGTCTATGATCATTGGTGCTCAAGGCCTCAAACCTGTTCCTGAGATGGTTTTGAAATTCGAGTGGGATAGACTTAAGGTCAGATTTTGGCTCCCGTGGACTTGATTTAATTTTCCTTGAACTTGCATATGAGTAGTTGGTGGTCTGTCACACAATCACTAGATAAATATATAATACTCATTTAAGAGTATTAACCATAAACCTGTCTAGAAAGCCAGTGGTATACTAAGGATCTAAATACGGAACACTTATTTGGGGCCATTCTGAGGAGGGCAAAGGAAACCAGCTTGAAATAACTTTATTTCATTAAGAAATCATAGGATAACCATAATACCCAATCATATATGGCTTTTAAACAGTTGCATAGTGGAGTATACTCGGGGCGGGAGGGAGGGATTCTATACCAATGAAATATTTTTTTCTTTCACTTTTCAAAGAGAAGAGCGAACTTGGGGGGAGGGGTGGGCAGGAAGAAAAATGCTAAAATAAATGTATGTAAATGCAAAATCTCCATAAACGTTCATTAAAATTAATTTTTAAAAAAATTTACAAAAAAGGAAATCATAGGATAGATGTTACTTAAGTTCTGAGATTGATAAATACCATGCTATAATGATATCTCGCCTGCAATAGATGTGTAACATGTTCCAAACACTTTGTTGGTATTTTCACATAAGATAGTTAATATACTTAAATCTGAATAATAAATGCTTTCATCTCTACTGAAGAGAAATAAAAATTAAATAATTTAAGAAAAGAAAAAAAGATGAGGAGACTGAGGCTTCTTTTGCAAATATTGTGTAACTAGGATATGGTACAACTAGGAGGTGTGGTCCCCTTCCCCCTGCACTGCTTCTCCTGAGGACAGCTGAAAAGTGAGGAACTTACAATGAGGAAGCACGCTCCAAAGATCATGGCTTTCATCTTTACGTCCAGGTCTAATGGAAATTGAATGTCAAAGTGGTCAGCTTGTCCCATTGCTGATAGCAAACCATTCCACTTCCTGATAATATTACCAATGTTATGGGTACCATCGAGGGAATTAATCTAGAAAGATAAAAATGTGGCTTTATGTTAATTGAAAGCTATTATAATATGTTTTATTCTTCTTCTTAGAAAGAGTTTACACCAAAATTTCAGTAAATCTTTACAAGTTTCGACTTAGTAGCTAAGTGCTTAACTATTGCACCACCAGAGCTTCGAGAATAAGTTACCTCAAAAACAGAATCTGAGCCACAGCCATAGGTTGAGCACGGCCCATACACACTCATCACGCTCTCTTTCTTCTCATTTTGAATGCTGTAAACTGCCCTGCACAAGTTCCAGTGTTCTGCAACATAGCCAATGGGTACTCCAGGAGGGCACTGTACCTCCAGCTGCAAATGAAAAAGACAAGGTGTTACATCCACATGCAACATATATGTACACATATGTGCGTGCACATCTACTCTTGATGTGTTTTCTCAACCATGTTAAAATTAAGGAAATTATTGTTGAGTAAAATCATCTTGTATGGTTCTCCCTCCTATATGATTTGCTGGCTGTGTCACAAATGAAAAAGGTGAGACCACTCTTTCCCTGGGGTATTTTTTTAGGTTTCTATTTATAGTGAGTAGTTTTGAAGAGTGAGGTCATATCTCCCTCCAAGATCAATCCAATTGGAAGCTGCATTGTTGAGAAGTTGGCACTTCCCTGAGCCTTTATCTGCTCAGGTAGGAATAGGTCCTCTCCCAAAGGCTCCAGGAGAAGGGAGAGGTACCTGGCCATTAGTCACATTAGACTGGGGAGCTGCACTTTTGGGACCTTGTTACTTTCCTAAGGTAGTTTCTTGCATAATATCCAGGGCAGGATTCCCAGGACTTTGCCTATCCTGGGGGAATCTCTCACTATCAGACAGGACAGAGAAGCAGGCCCACCATAGCTAGACAAAGGAAAAGACTTCCGCTCCTGTCCTTTACAGGACAACTAATGAGAACTTTGCCACAGGAAATAGGGAACAGATCTGCCCATAGACGACCAGCAGGGAAGACTGCTGTGGGAAACTCAATCAGAGGCAACACTCTCAGTCTGTAACTTAACAATAGATTCACAAAGAAAAGGAACTGTCAACAACCTACCTATGCAAATATAGCTGAAACTACCTCACACATACCAGGAAGGGATTCATATAATGTCAAGAAAGCAGCAGGCATCTTAAAAGATTATGAAAAGACAAAAGAAGCATTTTCCTTAAAAGGTAGATCAGATTGCAGACTCAATGAGTACCCCAGAAACAGAGAGGCAGAAGAAATATGTAAGTATGGAATTATATGAACAGTGACTAAAGAGGTTACAAATGATGAAAGAAAGAATTGAGACTATAAATAAAGCAAATATCACCGAGACAGGGCGCCAGAAGAAATGTGTCGATGTGGAGTTACATGAACAACTACTAAGAAATTATAAATAATGTAAGAAAGCATTGAAACCATAGACAAAGATGTATAAGAACTAAATCATCACAAAACTAGACAGTACAAACAATGGAAATTCATGAAAATGCAATCTAGAATATCAATATCAATACAAATACTTTCCACCAAGCTGTAGAGGCAAAAAAAAAAAAAGCAGAAGAGAAAAGAAGGGACAGAAAGTCAGCAAGCTAGAAGACAAGAACCTTACTGGGAAGTTACTAGAGGGGCGGGAATCAACAAAACAGTAAATCATGTGGGATAAATCTAATGGAACAAGAGATATCTGATCAGAATTCCAGAAGACGAGGAAGGCGGAAAGAACTGAGACAATTGTGTAAGAGGTATTAGAAGAAAATTTCCTAAGTATCATGAAAAACACAGATATCCATATTAAAAAAACTCACCAAACTCTAAACAGACTCGATCTCAAAACAAAAATAGCAAAATATTTGTTGTTATTATGTGCTGTTGAGCCAATTCCAACTCATAGCGACTCTATGCACAATAGCTCTGAGCTCTGCTCAATTCTGAGTCTATTTCACAGTCTCTGACACATCTACCCTCATTACCCCAGTCACTGTCAATACACTTCATCTGGGATCTTCCTCTCCTTCTCTGTGCCTCCACCCTCCCAAGCATGATGTCCTTCTCCAAGGACTGGTCCCTCCTGGCAACATGCCCAAGGTATGTGAACTGTAGTCTCAAAAACCTTGCCTCCAAGGTGCAGCTTGATTTACCCTCTCCAGAGCAGACCTGTTAGTTCTGTTGGCAGTCCATGGTACGTTCAAAACTCTTCCCCAGCACCACATCAATTCTTCTTATATCATCTTTTGTCATTGTCCAGCTCTCTGATGCATAACAAGTAATTGAAAAGACCATGGCCTGAATCAGGTATACCTTAGTCTCTTTCACTCTTGCATTTTCCTAATGCAATCTGTCTTTTAATTTCTTGACTGTTGGTGCCAAAAGTGTTGATTGTGGAGCCAAGCAAGCTATAATTGTTCATGACCTCTATCTTTTCTCCATCTATCATGATGCTGCCAATTGGCCTAGTGAGAATCTTTGTTTCCTTGATGTTGAGCTCCAGTCTATACTGTAGACTACAGTTCTTGACCCTCCATTGCAAATGCTTCAAGCCTTCCTCAGTTTCAGCAAGCAAGGCTATGTCATCTGCATAAATGCAGTTTGTTGTTGAGTCTTCCTCCAGTCCTGATGCCACATTCCTCTTCATAAAGTCCAATCTCTCAAATGATCTGTTCTGCATGTAGATTGAAAATGTATAGAGACAGAACACATACCAGTTGCACTCCTTTCCTGATTTGATTTTGAATCATGTAGTGTTTCTTTTCTCTGTTCTGATGACTGCTTTCGGTCCAAGTATAGATTTCATATGAGCACAATCATGTATTCTGGAATTCCCATTCTACTCAAGGTTAGCCACAATTTGATGTGCAAAATATGTCATTGTAAAATTCTCCAAAATCAAACATAAGGATAGAATACTAAAAGCAACACAAGAAAAATGAAGGAGAACCAATTAGACTAAGCTCTGACTTCGCAGCAGGAACCATGGGAGCAAGAAGAGAATGCGATGACATATACAGAATGATAAAAGGAAACATTGAAAGCTGAACATCTTGTATTCAGCAAAGTTGTCAATCACATATTAAAGAGAAAAATAGCTCATCTTCAAAAGAGCAGGTTTTTAAGGAATTTGTGAAACTAAGACTAACTCAACAGGAAATACTAAGGAAAGTCCCTCAAACAGAGATAGTAAAGAAAGTAGTTGGACCAAAATCAGTAGAAACAACAGAATGTTGTTGTTGCTGTTTAATGGCGTCGAGTCGTAGACGACTCATAGCGACCCTATGAACGAACAGCCTGAGCACTGTTCTTACATAGAGTTTTCGGAGACAAGCCATTTTGGAAGTGGATGCTGCTCCTGCTTCCAGGCTTGATTTAGTCGGGAAGCTTCAGCCAACACTGTCCACCATGGGTGCCCATTACCACGATTGGCACATCACTGTCACAGGCTTCAGCATCACAGCAACCACGAGTTACCTCTGTACAGCAACGCACAGACAAGTGCTATACCACCTAGAAGAATGTTTGACAGGAAGACAATTTGAACCTGGCTGAGGGCCACAGATGACAATCACCCACTTTCAGAATAAGAAACCAAAAAAAGGCAATGATAAAATCTGATTTATCAATACTCACACTTAATGTTATCAGCTTAAACACACGCATTAAGAGAAAGAGTAATAATGAATAGGAAAACAAAGCTTATTTAAATCAAATGCTTCTGAAAACACACTTGAGGGTCACATATCGATTGGTTCTAGAATGATGGTGCACAACAGCAACAACAATATATAGCTTTATCTTGACCCAATGATACCAAACAACACCAACATACAGCTTTATCTTTATCTTCAGAATTTCATGGCATTCTGTCTCTTGAATAAAATTAGAAAAAGGGTGGGGGGAGTTGCTTACAAGAGACAACAGCTAAGAAACAAGGAAAAAACCCAAAAATCAAAGAGAGGAAAATAGTACATCAAGCAAATGGGACCCACAAAAGAAAGCAGGAATTGTACTACTATCTCAGATAATATATACTTCAAGATGAAAACCACCATAAAGATAAGAAATTATACCATGTAATGATTAAAGGCACAATAAATAAAGAAGGCACATCCTGGATCAACAACTATGCATCACATGATAGATCTGCAAGATACCCAAAATAATGGTTAACAGAGTTAAAGAAAGATAGCATCACAATAGTAGTAGATTTAACACACAGTTTTCAACAAAAGACAGGTCATTCGAAAAACTAAACAAAGATGCAGAAGAACTAACCATACAATTAGCCAAATTGACCTCTTAGATGCATTCAGGGCACTTCACCCAACTAAAACTCAATTTACTTTCTTCTCAAGTGCACATGGTACATTCTCCAGAATTGATCATATGTTATCACATAAAGACTCTACAAATTAAAAACGTTGATATAAAACAAACTATCATTTCAGACCAGAATGCCATAAACTAGAAATTAATAATAGGATAAAGGATTAAAAATAATTAAAACAACAAACGTACCTAGTGGAAGCTAAATAACATCCTACTGGATCACTTGGGTTGTAAAAGAAATAAAAGTGAAATAAAAATTCCTCAAAACAAGTGACAATGAAAATACTACATATCAAAACCTCTGAGATACAGCTAAGGCAGTTCTCAGGAAGAAATTCATAGAAACAGGCAAACACGTAAAGAAGGAAGAATGAAGCAAAATTAATTATTTAACATAAAACTTCTACCAAATAGAAAACAACAATCTAAACCAACAGGCTCTAGAAGAAAAGACAGGAGATGAAATCAACAACATAGAAAACAGAAAAGCAATTGGAACTATCAACAAGACCTGAAGCTGGTTCTTCAAAAGGATCAATAAAATAGTCAAACCATTGACAAACTTAGCAAAAGAAAAGAAAAAGAAGACAAAGATAAATAAGAAATTTAGAGATGACATCACAACAAGAACAGCTAAAATTAAACCGATGATAACAGAATATTATGGAAAAATTACACTTGGCAAAAAAATAAAGCCCCAGGAATTCATGGAATATTAATTGATGTATTTCAGCAAAAAGATGCTGCCCAGCATGTGCTCACCAAGTTGTGCCAAGAAATCTGGAGGACAACTAGTTGGCTAACTGATTGGAAAAGATCCATATTTATTCCCATTTAAAAAAAAAGTGACCTAACAGAGTGTGGAAATTATCAAACAATATCACTAATATCACATAGTAGCAAAATCCTGCTGAAGATTTTCCAGAAAAGACTTGAACTGTACATTGACAGTGAACTACCACAAATACAGGCTGGGTTTAGAAGAAGTCGTGGCACTAGGGACATTATTGCCAATGTCAGATGGACCTTGGCAGAAAGCAGAGACTAACAGAAGAATGTCTATCTGTGTTTCATTGACTATGCAAAGGCATTTGACTCTGTGGATCACAGTAAATTGCGGCTAACCTTGAGGACAAAGATTCTCACCACTGGCTCAATTGGCAGCATCAGGATGGATGGTGAAGAGATTGAGATTGTTCACAGCTTTAGTTTGCTTGGCTCCACAGTCAACACTCTCGGCACCAGTAGCCAGGAAATTAAAAGAAGTATTGTGATGGGAAAGTTTGCTGTTACGGACCTCTCCAAAGTACTGAAGAGCAATGGTGTCTCTCTGGAGACTAAGGTGCTTCTGATACAGGCCATGGTCTTTGCAATCACTTGTTATGCATCGGAGAGCTGGATAATGACTAAGTAGGATAGAAGGAGAATTGATGCCTTTGAGCTGTGGTGCTGGAGAAGAGTATTGAGGGTACCATGGACTGCTAGGAAAACGGATTCATCCTGGAAAGGATCAAACAGGGTGGCTCCTTGGAGGCAAGGATCCTGAGGCTCCGTCTAACATACTCTGGACATGTTGTAACGGGGACCAGTCCTTGGAGAGGAACATCATCCATGGTAGGGTGGAGGGACAGCGCAGGAGGGGAAGGCCCTTTATGAGGTGGATTGATTCAGTGATTGGGGCAATTGGGATGGGTGTATCGGAGATGGTGCAATTGGCACAGGACAGAGCAGAGTTTAGGGCTGTTGTACATAGGGTCACTATGAGTCGCAAGCAACTTGACGGCACACAACAACAAAACAACAACAACCTTGAGGAAAATGGGAGTCTCAGAACCCTTGATCGTGCTTATACCAAACCTATACTTGGACCAAGATGTAGTACTCAGAACATAGCAAGGAAATACTGCATGCTTCAAAATCAGGAAAGGAGTGCGTCAGGGATACATCTTGTCCCATGCCTTTTCATTCTGTATGCAGAACAGGTAATTTGGGAAGCAGAGCTTTATGAGGAGGAGTGTGGCATCAAGATTGGAGGAAGACTCATTAACAACCTACGATATGCAGATGGCACAACCTTGCTTGTTGAAACTGAAGAAGACCTGAAGCACTTGTTGAAAAGGTCAAGGACTGTAGTCTTCAATATGGATTGAAACTCAACATCAATAAGGCAAAGATTCTCACAACTGGGCCAATTGGTAGCACCATAATAGATGGATAAGAGATTGAGGTTGTTAGCAATTACAGCTTGCTCAGCTCCCCAATCAACACTCTTAATACCAGCAGTCAGGAAATCAAAAGATGAATTGCAGTGGGAAAATCTACTGCCATGGACCTCTCTAGAGTGCTGAAGAGCAATAATGTCAGTTTAGATACAAAGGTGCGCCTAATCCACACCATGGTTTTCTCAATTACTTGTTATGCTTCAGAGAGTTGGACAATGACTAAGGATGATAGAAGAAGAACAGATGCCTTCAAGTTATGGTTCTGGAGAAGAGTCTTGAACATACGTATAATGGTCTGCCAAGGAAAAAACATTGGTCAGTCTTGGAAAGGGTGAAGCCAAGTGTCTCCTTGGAGGCAAGGATTTTGAGGCTCCTCCTCACTTTCTTTCGGCATGTGGCCAGGAGAGATCAGTCCTTGGAGAAGGACATAATGCTTGGGAGGGTGGATGGACAGCATAGGAGAGGGTGACCCTGGATGAGATGGATTGATACAGTAACTGGGGCGATGGAGGTTGATGTGTCAGAATTAGTGAGACTGGCTCAGGACAGGGAAGCGTTCAGAGCTGCTGTACATAGGGTCACTATGCATCGCAGGCGACTCAACCAATAACATCCTATGACAGGTCTGGAAGCAGAAGTGGCATCCTAAACAACTTGCCTCCAGAAACTCTATGAACTGGGATAAATGTCAATAGTTGTAGAGGGGTTTCAGACCTTTTGTTCATAGGGTTGTTATGAGTCATGCTTGTCTCTAAGGCAATAGACAACAACAAAACAACACACTAGAGGAGAAATAGATAAATTCCTAAAAACCCATACACTACCCAGATTTCCAGAGACAGTCCCATTTCAACAGAAGAAATTGAGAAGGTTATGAAAAGACATCTTCATCCCTCCACTTAAAAATAAAGTTCTAGCCCAGATGACTTCATGGTGATTTCTACAAAGTATTCAGAGAAAAACTATCACCAATCCTATTCATATTATTAAAAAAAAAAATAGAAAAAAGGGACACTCCTAGTGTCATTCTATAAATGTCTAAATGTAACCCTAATAACTAAACCAGACAAAGACAGTAGCATGAAAGAAAACTCTAGAGTAATACCTCTCATAAACAGAGGTGCAAAAATCTTTAACAAAATCCTGGCAAAGGAAATATAACTGCATGCATCTACAAAAAACATAATTCATCATGACTGAGTGGGATTCATAATAGATACACAAGGGTGGATGAACACAAGCAAAACATAACATAATTTATCACATTAACAAAGCAAAGAACTAGAACCACATGATCCTATCAATTGATGAAGAAAAGGCCTTCAATAAAATCCAACACTCCTTCTTCATTAAAACTCAACAAAATAGGAATAGAAGGGGATTTTCATATAATGAAAATTATATGTGCTAAACCAAGAGCCAACACTATTCTCAATGCAAGAAGATTAAAAACATGCCCCTTGTGAACAGGGACCAGACAAGGACATTCACTTTCACCACTCTTATGCAACATTGCATTGGAAATACTTGCTATAAGACAAGAGAAGTTTAACAGGACAGAGACTCCTAAAGACTCAACAAAAAATTGTTAAACCTAGTAGACCAATTTAGTAGAGTGGCAGGACACAAACTCAATATACAAAAATCTGTGGCATTTGTGTACAGCAACAAAGAAGTTACAGAAAATGAAAACAAGAAATCAATACCATTTAGCACAAAATGAAATGCTTTGGAATAAATTTAAGTAAAGATTAAAGATCTTTATAAGGAAGTTGAAAAAGCACTACTACAAGAAACAGTAAGAGAGCTAACTAAATGGAAAAGCACACCCTGCTCATGGATAGGAAGACTCAACAGTAAAAATGACAATCCTACTAAAAGAAATCTACAGTTCAATGCAGTCCCAATATAGATACCAAATTCATTTTTTCAAAGGATAAAAAAGGCAGTTGGCAAGTTTATTTGGGAAGGAAAGAGACCCCAGATAAACAAAGTTCCTTTGAAAAATAAAAATAAAGAGGAAGGCGTAGCACTTTTTTGTCTCAAAACCTACTATACAGGTGTACTAATTAAAACAGCATGGTATTGGTAGACACATAAACCAATAGAATAGAAACAAGAACCCAGAAATTAACTCATCTCCTTATAACCAATTGGTATTTGACAAGGAATAAAAATCTAACATATGAGTAAACCTCAACATCTTCAACAAATGGTGCTAGCAAAAGTGGACATCTATCTGCAGAAAACTGAAACAGGATCCATATCTCCCTCAGCTCAAGGGGAATCAGAGACCTATAGGTGAAGTTCAAAACTATAAGAGCATAAAATCAGAAGTCCTAGCCCCTGGAATAAATACACTTGCAAATATAGCTAGAAATGCACAACCAGGAGAGAATAAAAAAATAAAAACACCCCAAAACCCAAGATCTTCTAAAAATCAAGCCCCTGCGTGCACCAGAAATATTTCCAATAGGGTGAAAAGAAAATTTACAGTCTGGGAAAAGAATATTTGGCAATGCCATCTCAGACAAGGGTCTAATAAGAAAGTTTATAGAACATTACAGGGCCTCCACACACACAAAAAAGAATCATAACACAATTACAAAATGGGCAACAGACATGGAAAGTATTTTCACAAAGGAAGACATTCAGATGGCCAACAGACACATGAAAAAACACTCCAAATCCCTGGTAATCAGAGAGATGCAAATCAAAACAACAATCAAAACACCAACAATGTTACACTAGTAGCAGTGGAAAAGTTTAACAGGACAGCAAGCAAGAAATGTTGGAGAAGATATGGAGAGATTCCCAGTCACTGCTTAAGGGAATATAAAATACTGCAACCATTCTGAAGGACAGTTTGTGGTTTCCTTAAAAAGCTGATCATAAAAATGCCATAAGACTCAGTTATTCCACTGCTAAGAAATACCCCAAGGAGATGAGCGAAGGAAAACAAAATATCTTACTCAAAAAGCTCACTGCTAGTTATGGTGCAACACTTAAAATCTGCACATCGATCAACAATATCATAAAGAGAAGGAACTGGCAGCAACCTAGTCAGACACAACAGAAGCTGATTTACACATACCAAGAATTCCCTGTGAAGGAATCAGAAGTCAAAAACCAGAGCAACCTTTTTTCATAAAAAAGGCAGACAAGATTATGGACCCAGTGAATATTAAAGGGATAGGAAGGCAGAAGAAATACACTAACATGAAGGTGCAAGAATTGGTATGGGCAGCCAAATTTCATACTAAATATTTATAATAAACCGAATGTTATTTCAGGATGTGGGAGAGGTGAGGTACAAGCTGAAATTCGCCTGAGGTACCAAGGCAATCCTCAAGGATTTACAGGATTCTTGCATTGTATTTGTTAACCCCTCCCTTCTGAGTCAAGCAGAAAGTTTTCAATAGAAAGAACTTAGCTTCATTTGCATTGAATTCTCTTGGTGATTTGCTACCGGCAATTTTCAATAAAGACACAGGGAAGTTAAGGACCAGTGCTTCAGTTCTCTTCAGTTGTTCAAGAACTGTTCAGCCTCCTGCCCTACCTCTTTTTACTTATATATTCTTGGTGTTCTGTCTCATTATTGTAAGGTAAAAAAGGTGCAGAGAACTGGGCGAAGTGAAAGAAAAGAGTTTATTAGTGGCTCTCGGGGCAGATTTACTCTCTGAGGCCAGAGAAAGGCAGAGTCAGGCAGCAAAGTTACCAGTGAGGAAAATTACAGGCTAAACTTTATAGGTAGGGGTTGGGGGTTGGGTGGTCAGACCGGTGGTCAGTTCTCCATGGAGAATGTTGATTGGATGCCCTTTGTTAGTTCCTAATGACAGAGCTGCTCAGTCATGCAAGATGTGGTTGATGGCCAGGTTTCCTTCTGATTGGCCATAGTCATCTTACACGAGGTAGACTGGAATGTCTCACAGAAGGTGCGGTCAGCACATGCCCCATTCACATATTCCCATTCATCTACATAGCAAAGTCAAATAATGGCTAGTAAAATCATATTAAAAGATAAACTCTATATGTTCACACAGAGAGCAAAGAAAAGTGAATAGACTAAAGGAATGTAGCAAAATGGCAATGATAGAGCCTGATCTGTTGATAATGACCTTGAATATGAATGGTTTAAATAAATCAGTTAAGAGAAAAAGAGTAACACTGAATGGGGGGAAAAAAAATCCCAACCCACCCTTAAAGTCATCAATTGTTGCCTACAAGAGACACATATAAAACATGAAGATGAAATAGACTGAAACAAAGGGTAGAAAGAAACATACCAAGCAATAGGGGAGGAGGGAAAGGGTGAAGTGACAATACTATCTCTGAAAGAAACATACTTCAGATTGAAAGCCAACATGAGAGGCCAGGAAATACATTATATAATGCTCAAAGGCACAACTGTACAAAAGAAGATAATTTGAATTAATATCTAAACACAAAATGATTGTTGTTGTTATGTGCCATTGAGTTAATGTTGACTCATAGTGCCCTATGCATATTAGCTCTGAATCCTGCTTTAGTCAATTTCACTGTCTCTGATACATCTAACTCAGTTACTCTGTCAGCACGATGTCCTTTTCCAAGGAGTGGTCCCTCCAAGGAGTGATGCCCAAAGTGTATGAGATGGAACTTCAAAATTTTTGCCACCACGAAGTAGCTTGGTTTAACCCTCTCCAGGACAGAACTTTTGTTTTCTTGGCAGTCCATGGTACATTCAATGCTCTTCTCCAGCACCAAAACTCAAAGGCATCAATTCTTCTTCTGTCATTTTTGGTCATTATCCAGCTCTCTGATGAAGAGCAAGTAATTGCAAAGACCGTGGTCTGTGTCAGATGCACCTTAGTCTCTAAACGGACATTGTTTCTCTTTAGCATTCTAGAGCAGAGTTTCTGACAACATATTTTCCTAATGAAATTGGTCTTTTGATTTCACGATGGCTAGTGCCAAGAGTGTTGATTGTAGGCTCAAGCAAATGGAAATTGTTAACAATATCCATTTGTCTCCATCTATTATGGTCCTGCCTATGGGCCCAGGGTAGAATCTTTGTTTTCTTAATCCTGATAGATTTGCAAAATACACGAAGCAAATGTTGACAAGAAAGATATAGATACGACCACAATAACAATATTGTTGTTGTTATTGTTATGTGCTGTCCAGTTGTCCATGATTCATAGCAACCCTATGAACAATAGCTCTGAACCCTGTCCTGTCCTGAGCCAAGCTCACCATCTCTGATACATCTGTCCTCATTCACACAGTAACTGTGTCAAACTATCTCATCCATGGTCTTCCTCTCCTGCACTGACCTGCCACTCTTTCAAGCTTGATGTCATTCTTCAAAGACTGATCCCTCCAAACAACATGCAAAAGTGCAGGAGAGTTTCAAAATTCTTACCTCCAAGGAGCAATCTTGTTTTATCCTCTCCAGGGTGGGACTATTTTGTTTTTTGTTTTTTCTCTTGGCAATCCACAGTATGTTCAATACTTTTCTCCAGCACCACAACTCAGAGACATGGATTCTTCTTCTGTGATCTTTCGTCATTATCCAGCTCTCATATGCATACCATGTAACTGCAAAGACCATGGCCAAAATTAAGACACTTTTTAGTCTCTAGATGGACATTGTTGGTCTTTAGCACTCTGAGAGGTTCCTGACAAGCAGACTTTCCCAATGCAGCTCATCTTTTGATTTCCTAACTGCTGATGCTGAGAGCATTGAATGTGGCTTTGAGCAAGATGAAATTGTTAACAATCTCAATCTTTTCTCCATCATGATGCTGCCAATTGGCCAGGAGGTGAGAATTTTGTTTTCTTGATGTTGAGATGTAATTGATATTAATGTTGAGAAGCAGTCAGGAAATCAAAAGACGAGTTGCATTAGGAAAGTCCGCTGTCAGGGACCTCTCAGAGTGATAAAAACAATGGTATAAGCCTAGAGACCAAGGTGCACTTGATGTAGGCCACAGTCTTCTCAATTACTTTCTGTGTATCTGGATCTGTTATGCTGCAGACCTTGATCTTCTGAAGCAAATTCAAGTTCTCTTCAGTTTTAGCAAGCAAGGCTGTGTCATCTATATAACACAAATTATTGATAATCTCGATTCCCTCAATCCTGATGTCACATTCTTCTTCATAACATCCAGCCCTCTGAATGATCTGTTGTGCATATCAATTGAAAAGGTATGGAGAAAAGAGGCATTCCTGATACACTTCTTTCTTGATTTCAAACTATGCAGTGTTCCCTCGCTCTGGTTGAACAACAGTGTCCGAGTCTAAGTTCAGGTTTTGTATGAGCACAATTATAAGATTCTTATTCATCTCAATGTTACCCACAATTTTATTGTGATCTCCTCAGTCAAATGCCTTGGCACAGTAAAAAAAAAAAACAAACAAAAAAAACAAAAACATCAAATACAACAGAAACAGATATCCTTTTGGTACACTCTGTTTTCAGTCAAGATCCATCTCATATTGGCAATGATATGGTAATGTCACACTCCCTTCTAAACTCAGTTTGTATTTCTGGCAGTTCTCTATCTATGTACTTTTCTAGTCATTTTTTTAATAATCTTTAACAAGATTTTTCTTGCATGTGATATTGTTCAATAATTTCCACAGTGTGTTGGATCACTCTTTTTTTGGGGGGGCGGGGGGTATCTCTTCCAGTCAGTTGGTCAGGTAGCTATCTTCCAGATTTCTTAGTAAAACCTAGTAAACACATCCAGGGCTGTATCTGTTGAAACATGTAGATTGATACTCCAGTAATTCCTAAGGCTTTGTGTTTTTCCCCCCTATTTCTACAGAGCAGCTTGAGCATCTCCTTTTATAACCATTGGTTCTTGATCATATGCTACTTCATTAAATTGTTCTGTGACAACTAACTCTTTCTGGTACAGTGATTCTATATTCTCCTTTGGGTGTTTCCTGGATCATTCAAGATTCTCTCCGCAGCATTTTTAATATTGCGATTCAAAGCTTAAATTTGTTCTTGAGTTTCTTCAGCCTGAGAAATACTGAGCTAGCTCCATCCTTTTTTATTTTTTGACACAAAGACATTGAGAAATAAACTATATAATTAGCCTACAAGACCTGATAGATACATTTTGAGCACTCCACCCAATAAAAACTCATTTTACTTTCTTCTCAAGTGCACAGACCATATTCTCCAGAATTGATCATGTAGTATATATTGGGGAACAAAATAAGCCTCAACAAATTCCAAAGCCTCAAAATAATGCAAAGTGTTTTCTCAGATCCTAATACCATAAAACTAGAAATTAACAAGAAGATAACCCCCCCCACAAGTGGAAGATAATTTAACATCTTGCTTGATCACTACTGAGTTACAGAAGAAATTAAAATATTCCTTGAAACAAGTGAAAATGAAAATACAATGTATCAAAAACTCTTGGGTAAAGCCAAAGCATTCCTCAAAGATCAGGTTGAAACAATAATAAAACACATAAAAAAAAAAGAAGAAAGGAATTAAACAAACTTTTAGAGATGTTAGCATCTCCAAAAAGTAGAAAAAAGAATATCAGGCTAACCCCACAGGCCCTAAAAGTAAGGAAATTAAAAAGATAAAGGTAGAATAAATGGAATGGAATAGAAAACACAAAAACAACAAGCCCGGGAGCTAGTTCTTGAAAAGAATCAATAAAATAGACAAACCATTGGCAAACTTAACAAAAGAAAAGACTCAAGCAAGAAATGGAAAATGGGGTGTTCCTACAGAACAAAAGGAAAGGAGAACAATAATAATAGTATATTAAGGAAAGGTATACTCTCACAAATTTGAAAAGTTAGAGGAAATGGACAAATTTCTAGAAACTCAAACCATACCCAAATTGGTACAGTTGTAGAACATGTGACTAGACTGTCAGAAAAGAAGAAACCAAGCAGGACATAAAAAGACTCTTAACAAAAAATAAGAAGCAGGCATCACAAATCCAGATCTCAAAACCTCCTATATAGCCATAGTAAACAAAATAGCAAGGTACTGGTACTATAACAGGCACAAAGACCAAAAGAATAAAACCGAGAACCCAGAAATCAACTTATCTACTCAAGGTCCACTGATATTTGACAAGGAAATGAAACCCATTAATTGCAGAACCAGCAACATCTTTAACAAATGATGCTGGCAAAATTAGACATCTATCTACAAAAAAAAAACAACAAAACAAAAATCTTAAAGAGGAACATCATCTTATTCCATACACAAATACCAACTCAAAGTAGTTTAAGAACCTAGGGACAAAACCAAAATTGACAAAGGTAATCAAAGAAAAACTAGAGCAAATTTAGAGACGTCTCAGTCTATGGTATGAATAGGCATGCAAACACAGCCCAAAATATACAACCAGGTGAGGATAAAATAGATAAATGGAACCTCCTAAAAATAAGATCTCTGTGTGCATCAAAACCTTATCCTAGCAGAATGAAAAGAGAGACTGGGAAAAAACATTAGGCAACAACATTTCAGACAAGCCACTCATACCTAAAACTTTTAGGATATTACAATGCCCTCACAAGAAAAAGACTGATCACTTTATCACAAAATGGGCAAAAGAGATCAACAAACATATGAGGAAATGGTTAAAATTACTAGCAATCAAAAAGAAGTAAATCCAAACAACAATGAGGTACCACCTCCCTCGCTCCAGCAGCAAGAGCAAAATTTTATAGGACAATAAACAATAAACATCGGTGAGGATACACAATGAGAGGAATTCTCATGCACTGGTGGTGGGATCATAAAATGAAACAACCACTATGGAAGGTAGTTTTGTGTTTCCTCAAAAAGGTGAATGTAGAAATCCCATATGACCCAGCTATTCAGCGACTAGGAATATACCCCGCGAAAGTCAGAGCCTAGACATGCAGGGAGACATGTATGCCTATGCTCATTGCAGCATTATTCACAATAGCAAGAAGATACAAACAGTCCAAATACCCGTCAAAAAATAAAAGGTAAAGAAATGATAGTACATTCACACAACAGAACGCTATGTGGCTCTAAGGAGCAATGAATTTGTAAAATACAATGCAACGTGAGGAGAAGCTGAAGAACATTATGCTGAGTGAAATAACTAAGTCACAAAAGGATAAATTTTGCCTAGTACTGTTACTATGAAAACAGGGGCAGGAATAACTATTCTGATATGAAGGATTAGGAGAGCAGAGATAGACTGCACAGTCAATGAACACTGTAAAGTTTACTACAAGGGAGGATAAATGTGGAAGTAATTTACAAAAGAATAATATGGCTTTTGCAATTAGCAAAATAGGAATAGGCTTTGTAATAGAAGGGAAATGAGAAGGAGGAAGCTGAGTAGAAGGAGGAGGGGAACTCATAGTTAATTATATAAAACACAGTGTATGTGAATGAAGGGATAATAAAACACCTTGCATGTGAATAAAAGAAGCACATTGATCAATAGTAATTCATTCTATAAATCATTATATATGTATATATAATTTATTCTTACTGTGTGTGTAAATGTTTGTGAAAACACATGATAAAGCATAATGTATAGGAATAATTGTACAAAACCTAATTTTAACAAAAGAAAGAGGGAAAAGTTTATATTATATTGCCCAGCTACCAAAAAAATTAATAAATTGTTACTACAGCAACACCTCCAATTTATCTCAATTTACTGACATGAAGCGAAAAGTCAATCCCAAAGTCAACAAAAGTATGTAACTTCACATCTATAAATTTTGAAAAGTCAGAATCATAGAACTGGGGTATATTAGTGGTCACTAGAAATTAGTGATGAAAGTGGAAAGAGGTGAGTGTGGTTATAAAAAAAGGATGTTTCTAGTCTTTACCAGTGTTGTGGTGACACACACAAATACAAAGAAAATGGAAGAAGAATTCTGGGGGAGGGGGGAGAATCTAGATAATATTGTAGGACAAGGTAGTGCTGGAGAAGAGCCTTGAATATACTATGGACTGCCGAGAAAACAAATAGGTCTTAGGGTGAAACCAAGTTTCTCACTGGAACTTAGGATTTTGAAGCTCTGTCTCACATACTTTGGGCACCTAGCTAGGAGGGACCAGTTCTTAGAGAAGGACACCATGCTTGGAAAGGTGGAGGGACAGTGCAGGAGAGGAACACCCTGGATGATACAGTAACTGGGGTAATGACTGGCTCAGGATAGAGCGGGATTCAGAGCTGCTGTACAGAGAGCCGCTATGGGAAGACAGCACTAAAAACAATCATTGATTCAAGGGTTACTGCACAATGATTATTGCATGTCTATTTGCAGTTCTAAGCAGTTAACTCTTCTTTACTATAAAAATCTAAAAAAAAAAAAATCCTATGGCATAGTTCATATTTTTATCTCCTTTTTTTCCAGGTGAAGCAATCAAGATTGCAAGTAAACTTACATTTGGTAACTGATTTTACTTAGCATGACATTTAAATATCCCAGTAATCTTATAGACTACTGTATACATAAGAACACGGAAAGATGAACTGAACTCCTAGACTGATTGGCAGCCTTGGAAAATCTCTTTGAGCTGGACTGACTTTTGGGCAATGAATCTGGGTCTACAGCATGGATGCATTTTCCATTCAGTTGATGTCATTAATAGATTAGTGGTCATTGAATAAACACCACCATTCGAGCTTGACCCACTGACTCTAGTACCTTTTCCCCTATCACCTGACTCAGCCTGACTACTAAAGTCAGTGAAATCCCTGCTTTTTCCCTGTGTTATTCTGAAAGGATTCAGAGTTGGATCAGGAAGATACAATGGGTAAGACGTCTGTTCTCTGACCTCTTGCCTGGCTGAGGGACAACAGAAGCAACAGCAGCTACATTTGAAAGGTCTCTGCATTCTCATTATTTCTCGGCCCATGCTGTCAACGACCCGGAGGACGAAGGGCCTCAGTGACCGGTAAGCATTCCTGGTGAAGTCATCTGTATCTTCGTTCACAAGGTAAACCATCTGGTCCCATTTGTTTTTAACATCATATCTATTATTAGTTTCGAAGCCTGTAACCACTGAAAAATAAAAAAGAAAGTCCAATAAAATTAGAAGCTGATAAAATTCTCAAGAAAGGCTTCTACCTACCGTTTTATGTCTAAGGCATAAAGGAAAATTATAAAAATGTGTTGAAACTTAAACTAGTGATTAGAACACGAAAGTTCTTAAGATCTCGAAGCATTTGAATAGTCTTGAAAATTTAAATTTTTTTTGAGAAAATGTAAATATTTTAAGCTGCTCAGTTTATAATGCTTCAGATTTTTTTTTCACATAAAAGGTTGAAAGTATTTTCTAGTTTATCTGTATTCATAAGATTTCATTTTTTATGTTTGTCTGCTCATTTAATTTTTTTTTTATCATTGATTTTGAGTTAATCTGATCTTCATCTTCTGACCTTAATCTCTGCACAGATTCTGACCTTTTAATCTTGTGTGGTGATTGCTCAAAGGAGTGCTATTGTTTACCTCAAAGGTCTATCTATTGTTTGCTTTTGTTATCACTGGCTCATGATTATATAGTACTTCCTGAAATATTTCAATGCCCAACAATTCTTTTTAGTACAGTGACTCTCTGTAGTCTCTCCATCTTCTTTTGATGTTCTCTGTGTCACTCTTTTCCCCATAAAATTAAGTATTATTTAATGTTTCAGCCTTCAGCGCCTCCAGCTTGAGAAATGCTAAGTTCTTCCCTTTTTATTCTCCAATTCTCGCTCTCTGCACATTCTGTTATAGTAGTTTGCTTTGTCTTCCTGAGCTGCCCTTTGAAGTATTCTGTTCAGTTCCTTTCTTTCAGTGTCTCTTCATTTTGTTTTGGCTTCATAGATAATATCCACAACATACCTGGTCTTCAATCACTGGTGTTTAATGCTTCAAACTTATTTTTAAGATGATTTTGAAATTCAGATGGAATAGATTCGAGACCATATTTGGGTTCTTGTGGACTTGTCTTAATTTTATTCAGCTTCAGATTGAACTTACACATGAGTAACTAATAATCTACTCCACACTTGCCAACTGGTCTGATTTTGATGACATTGAGCTTCTCCACTGATTTCTCCCCAGATGTAGTCACTCTGATTCCTACACAGTCCATCTGATGAGGCCCATCTGTAAAGTCAGTTTGTGGGTTGTTTTTTTTTAATGAAAATTTTTATTTTACGTTGGTCCTTACAGCGTTTGTCTACATTGTTTTTCACACTGGATATTTCGCATTTCCTTTACCCACCCTTCCTCCACCCATCAAACTGTGTGACCCTCTGATTAGCTCCCTGCCTATCCTCATCCCTCTGCTCCTATCCTCCCTCCCCCCTTGCAGCCTCATGCATATTTTACTAATTATCTATTTTTACAATAATGATCTTACACAGTATTTGTCCTTACAGGACTGAATTATTCAATCATCATAATGCTCTCTAGACTCTCCCACGTTAGGTAGTGATTTTCAAAATCATTGCTCCTGTGTGCTGCATAGTATTCCATCATGTGAATGTACCATGATTTCTCAATCCATTCAATACTATCTCTCCACATCCTCTCAAACACATATTTTGTTTGTGGTGGGTTTTTTTTTTTTGTTTGGTTTTTTTCTGTTTTAAAGTATTATCAATGAATAAATCACTGAACATAAAAAACTTGATCATTCTATTTCCAGCCTCATTTCTATCACCAAGTTTGTACTTTAAATACACTTGGCATCAGCAATCAGGAGTTCAAGAGACATATTGGACTGACAGGGACCTCTTCAAATTATTTAGGAGTAATGACGTCAGTTTGATGACTAAAAGCACCTGATTCAGTCTATGGTCTTTTCAGTCACTTGTTGTGCATCTGAGAGCTGGACATTAAGAAAAGATGGCAGAAGAATTGATACTTCTTAACTGTGGTGTTGAAGAATGCTTTAGATATCATGGATTGTCAAAAGAACAAACAGATATACCTTGGTGAAGGTACAGCCAGAGTGATATTTGGAGGCAAAGATGATGACCTTTTCTATCACATACTTTGGGCATAGTGCTAAGAGTCTTCTCTGGAGAGGGAAATCATGCTTTGAAAGGTTGAAGGGCAGTGAAAGAGAGGAAGACCCTCAACCAGGTGAGTTGACATGGTGACCACGGCAATGGGCTTGAGTGCATTAGACATTGTGAGAATGGCATGGGATAGGACAGTGTTCGGATCAGTTGTTCACAGGGTTGGTATCAGTTGTATTTGACTTGATGGCTCCTAACAACAGCAACAACACCATAGTTTGCACAATTAGAGTCAGAAGAGGAGTTTCGTTCCAGGCTTGAAGGAAGACTAAGTCTTGAGGATTCCACCACCTCTATCAGACCAGAAAGCCTGACTGTTTTTATAACTTTGAATTTTGCTCCACATTTTCCCCAGCTGTCCAGGACCTTCCACTCTTACCCTTTTCGGCATGGGCAGCAGTGCCACTACTTCTTCTGGTCTTAGGGTCCTGACAGTTACCATTTTAGACCTATGACTTTTTGAACTAATTGTTTCAACACATCTTTTATTTGCTTTTCTTTGCTTCCCAGACAGGGAGGGACCAATACAGCACCTTAGACTGCTGACAGCAAGTTGTTAAGACACCAGTGGTTACTCACCAAAGTAGGCCTCTGTCGGCAATATTATACCACTTGGCCTTGATACACACTGAGAATATAATCCTACACATTAAGACCAGCAATTCATTCCTTCACTTGGTTATGATTAAGAAATGTAACAAAACCACCCCTAGCTGGCTCCATGATATACATGGATATATTTATACCAAGTGCAAATACAGATATGTGACCTGCCAAATTGAGTTTATGAAACTTTAATCATAAGGATTATTTGGATTAAATGATACATACACCAGACCAACTCATAAAATATACTAAGAGAATAGGAACAGAAAAGTCCAGGGTGATGAAACCAATGTATAGAACTGATGCTATGTGGTCCAACAACATTCCTGCATTGAAAAGCAGAGAGCAGGCTTTCTGTTTCCTGGGCTCATTTCATCTGCTGTCCAAAGAAAAGACACTGGACCTGAATTTAATTCTGAATATTCGCCCCAGCTCTGCAACTGGCTAGCTGGTTAGGGCACATCTGTTAGTTCACTTCATCTCCTAGCTCCTTTTCCATCTCTGAAGAGTAACTATGAAAGAGGAGGCATATGGAAAGAGTGGTGGCATGTGCCCAACGAAGTCTTTTCCATGCATGTTATGATAATATATAAAAACAGATAAAAGCATACAAATAACCACTCTAATTACTTTCTTGAAGACAAGGTAAGGCAGTTTTGTTCAGGTATTTTTCTTCCTGAGCCACAAAGATAATCAATATAATGAAGATATTGGACGATGGACATTTCTCCTTATTTAAAATGCTGCTGAACATTATAAAATGATACATACTTTGCAAAGGCTCCAGATGCTGATGAACATGTATATTGTCCAGCTGTTGGGATAGGACAAGGTAATTAATTAGTAGAGAAAGAAATAACAAATTGAAATCCAATTAGTATTAAAAAATAACATTGAGGAAATGATAATTAATACATATCTACAGATACTAAAGATAACATTGTGAAGTTGAATGACATGAACTAAAAGCATTTTCTCAAGTGAAGTTGGTTCTCTGTACCTGATCAGATACTTATTAGCACAATTTCCTAGGCTAGAGGGGGGAAAATCCCTTTACTTTCCCTGAATATGAGAAAATTGCTTACTTGATACAGTGAGAGTATCTAGAAAAGACTACGTTTATGGAGATCATTCATTCCTGGCTCTGTCAATTTCTCAGTCTTTCTGATGTTGCCTCTGGACTGAAGTTGCTCAGGACAATTTTTCACAGACTGCATGAGAGAAAGCAATTCACTCAGTGGCTTGGCTGTTATGGTGCACCACTGACTTAGAACTGACTCACAGCTGACCCTCCAGTGGATTTTCTGAGGAGGCTGTAAATTGCACAGGAGGTGAGCCACCTCTCCTCCTTGGAAGAGCTGGTGGATTCAAATTTTGTGCCTTTTGATTGGCAGTGCAACTCCTCCCACAAAGCCACCAGAGCTCTCCCAATGGTTCGTTGTTGTGTCCCATGGAGTCAGAACCGACCGACAGCTAACTCTCTGGGGGATTTTCAGAGGCAGTTTATTGCACAGAGTTGCCCATTCTCCATCCTTCTCCCTCAGAGCAGCTGGTGGACTCAAACATGTACCTTCAGGATTGCAGAGCAGCTTCTTGCCTCTAGGCCATCCTGGCTGCCTTTCATTGGTTTGGGAAGAATGAGCCATGAGATATTTACCAAATTAGCCATGAGATCATCACAAAGGAGTTGTTGTTATATGCTGTCAAATCGCCTGAGGTGACTCATCGTGACCCTATGTACAACAGCCCTAAACCCTGTTCTATCTTGTACCAGTCTTACTATCTCTGACACATCTACCTCCATGACCCCAGTCCCTGAGTCAGTCCATCTCATCAAAGGTCTTCCTCTCCTGTGCTGTCACTCCACCCTCCCAAGCATGACGTCCCTCTCCAAGGACTGGTCTTGTCTTGTAACATGTTGAAAGTAGGTTAGATGAAACTTTAGGAGCCTTGCCTCCAAGGAACAGCCTGGTCTCAGTCTCTCTAGGATGAACTTGTTTGTTCTCCTGGCAGTCCATGGTATATTCAATACTCTTCTCCAGCACAACAGCTCAAAGGCATCAATTCTCCTTCTGTTACCCCTAGTCATTGTCCAGCTCTCTGGTGTATGTTGTTATTGCAAAGACTATGGCCTGGATCAGGTGCACCTTAGTCTCCAGACTAACATCATTGCTCTTCAAAACTTTGGAGACATTTCTGACAACAGACTTTCCCAGTGCAATTAGTCTTTTAATTTCCTGGCTGCTGGTGCTAAGAGTATCTATTGTAGAACCAAGCAAACTAAAGCTGTGAACAATCTCAGTCTCAACACCATGGTCATGATGTTGCCAATTGGTCCAGTGGTGAGAATCTTTGTTTTCTTGATGTTGAGCTTCAATCCAAACAAAGGAGTGACCTACTTTAAATTATTCCACAGATACCGCTAAGTAATACATGGACTTTCCTTCCTCAGATGCAAAATTAACAAGGAGGGGAAGGTATTTGGAAAGCAGCAAATATCTCAGTGAGATTAGTATAAAGGACAAGAAAAAGTTTGAGATGGGACATTCTGAAAAGGGAAGTTGAGAGTACCACTAGACAAAATGGAATCTTTATTTTATTTAATCACTTCAAAGATAGACAGTTTAACCTACTTTCCATTATCCTTGAGAATATTTTAGTAGAGATGAAGCTTTCTATGTGAAAATATTAATTATATTTTATACACATTTAAATCTTTCTTAGTCCCCAAACCCTGAATTTTGTCTGACCTGCCATATCTCATTCTATATTTGTTGGATAGATAAGTTAATGAAAAAAATATATGGATAACAAAATTAGTGAAATTGAAAGACTTTTTAAATGGGTATTAAAATTTTATGGTGTGATTGATTATAGGAGAGTGTAGAGAGGACACCATTCAACCATAATTAAGAGACATTTGCTGCATGATTGTATGAAAACAGAATTACGTAAGGAAAGTCTAAACACAGTCTATAAAGTTTCAAAAGTAGCCACTAAAATGGCTTACAGTGCCTTTAAAAGCAGTCTAGGATATCAATATTTTTTTCAGTATATCAAGATCGTAATAAGAATGTCCAGTGTTGAACAAAATATCCTTAAGTAATGATGTTCTTTACTGTGGAAGAAGTTTATCTAATTAGACACTACTAAGAAGCTGACCCTTGAGAAGTTAATAGTTATTGTTGGTGTGGTGTACTGTCAGTCAGAACTAAGCCATAGTTGACCTCCAGTGGGTTTTCAGGGGCAGTAAAGAAGATTGCCCATCCTTTTCCTGAAGACCAACTGGTGGATTTAAACCATGTGCCATTGGATTGCAAAGCAGCATCTTACCACTAGGCCATCAGAGGTTCCTAGTGCGACATAATATCAACTAAACCATCAGAGCTCCAGCTGCTCTAATTTTCTTTTATTAACTTTATTATTTTTTATTTGCTATAAATAAGACATTTTCAATATCTTAAAACTCTATCTCATTCTCGCTCTTTTATTTTTTAAAAAAAGCATAGCTTTCCCCCCTGAGAACATTCTATTTTCTCTATTCTCTGGTGGCGTAGAGGGACAAGAAGCTGTACTGCAATCCCAAAGGCATGTGGTTCAAACCCTCTAGCTGGTCTGCAGAAGGATGGGCAATCTTCTTCACGGCATCTGAAAACCTGCCAGAAAGCCAGCTATGGGTTGGTTCTGACTCTGCAGTACACAACAACAATTCCCCTTTAAACATTTCAGACATTTGCCTGATCATTCTGATGGTTGCACAAAAGAGATATTAACATCAGTAACAATCGGGCTCTATTTAGCTATTTATCTTTTCTTGGTAGATCTCTGTAGTCATATGTCATATGAAAATGATGTAGATTTCTGCGGGATACCTGAGCTAAACATTCCAGACCAGGTGGGCAGTTCAGCATAGGTGCTGGCACTGGCATCCAGTTTATTAGAGCAGGCTGATACTGCATAGGATACTGCATAGGTTGTTTGCCAGGCTGATACTGAATTGCTTGGGTATGACCAGTTGGCTGGTACATAGGGAAGACATTGGGTTGTTGTGGACTGTAGTAAGCCATAGGCAAGCCTCCTGGGTAGTTTGCAGGTGGATAGTTTCCAACTGGTCCAGGGGGCTCTGTGTGGAAAAAATAAACACAAGTATTACTTATTGTTAAAATCATAACGTGTGAAACTTAACATTTTTTAAACAAATATCTAGGCCACATGATGTATTCTTAAAAATAACAAAACACTTCACTTTCAGCAAGTGTTCCTTGTAATACAAGAGTTCTGGTGGCTTACTGGTGAGAAGTTGTGCTGTCAACCAAAACAAAGGTTGTTGTAGTTAGGTGCTGTCGAGTTGAGTACGACTCATAGCAACCCTATGAATGAAAGATCTGAATCCAGTTCTATCCTGCGCCATCCTCACACTTTCTGACACACAAGAGCCCATTACAGCAGTCACCGTGTCAATCCGCCTAGTTCAAGATCTTCTAGGAGGTGCTACTCCTTGGAGAGGGACATGATGTTGGGAAGAGTAGAGGGCCAGTAAAGGAGAGAAAGACCTTCAACCGAAAGGTACACAATTCAAATCCAACTGGAGGAGAAAGATGGGCAGTCTCCTCCTCGGTGATTTACTGTCTCCGAAAACCTTCTAGAGTGGCAGCTATGAGTGAGTTCTAACTCGATGGTACACAACAACAACAACAACCTTGTGATAATAAAGTAATGGACTGCTGACTCATTATATATTCACAAACCTTCTGACATAGGTATCTCAACTACAGAGTTGCAAAAGTAAGGTTTGAACTATTAAGTAACTGGTTAGCATCTCTATGCCTTAGGGTTTGGGAAGCACAAGGACTGGCCAATACATACTTGTTGTGTTTACTATGGCAAGAAGCTGCATTGCAATCTTGAAGACATGCAGTTCAAGGCCACCAGTTGCTATGTGGAAGAAGGATAGGCAATCTCTTCCCGTGTGATTAGTTGCCTCTGAAAACTCGTCAGAAGGTTAGCTATGGGTTGGTTCAAACTCTATGGTACACAACAACAACAACAACATTACTTTTTAGGACCTCTGGTGGCCTAGAGGTAAGAAGCTGTGCTGAAATGCCAAAGCCATGTAATTTGAATTTACTACTGCATCCCATAGAGAAGGAGGGGTAACCTCCACCTGAGTGATTCCTGGCTCTGAAAATCTACTCAAAGTTCAGCTATAACTTGGTTCTAACTTGACAGCACACAACAACAATTACTTTTTAAGTTCAAAAAAATAGTTTTGTTGTTTTTAGTTGCCATAAATTTGACTATCTGCGGCTATATGGTGGCTATCTGCGTAACAGAATGATACATGGTGCAATCCTGAGCTTGCCCACAATAGTTGTCAAATGTAAAGGTATTAAAGCCACTCCAACACAAAATGAAAATTCTCACAACTGGGCCAAAAAAGCGACATCATAATATATGGAGAAAAGAGTTATGTGGTTATAATGGGTTCATTTCACTTGGACCCACACCCAAAACCCATGGAATTAATAATTATGATGCATTGGGTAAATCACGTATCAATTACCCCTACTCCTGTTTAAAGATGAAGGTGGGCCAAAAACCATAGTATTTTCATTTGCTTCATATACTTATGAAAACTAGACAAAAACAAGGAAGACCAAAGAAGAAAGGCTGCCTTTGAACTGTGGTGTTTGTTGTCAAAGAGTATTGAAAGGGCTGCAAAAGAACAAACACATCTGTCTTGAAAAAACAACAGGAGAGACTCTTGGAGGCAGGAATGGCAAGCTTTATCTCGCATACTTTGGGCCTGTTATCAGGCGAGGCCAGTCCCTGAAAGACACTCAGCAAAGCAGAGGGTCAGCGAAAAAGAAGACCTCAGTAATGTAGATTCGACAATAGGTTCAGTGACTTCAGCAATAGACATACACACAACAGAAATTATGAGAATCAGAGAGGGTTTCGATCAGAGATTATGAGGATCAGAGAAGGTTTCACTCAGGGATTATGAGGACCAGGGAGAGTACAGAGATAGGGCTGCTACGTGTCAGCTGACATGACAACGAATTTCAGAGGGACATTTAAATGGATATGCTACTTGCTGAAGATTCAATTACTTGTGTTTATCTCCATCAGCGTGTTTTTGAACTCCCTATCATTCCAGCATCTCTTAAATTTAGCATTCCAATCAGGCCCTGATGAATTTTTTATCGTTATGAAAAGTGAAGAGTAACATATTTCTTTGCTGTTGTTAGATACCATTGCGTTACCTCTAACTCCTAGTAACTCAATGTACGACAGATCAAAACTTTGTCCAATCCTGTCATCTTCACAATCTCTGCTGTGCTTAAATCTATTGTTTCAGTCCTTGTGCCAGATAATCTTGTTGAGAGTCTTCCTTTCTTTATCTCCACATTTGCATGCATGATGTCTTTTCGCAGAGACTGATTCCTCCAAACAGCATATTCAAAGTATTTGAGACAAAGTCCCACCATCCTGCCTCTAAGTAAGGTGGTAGATGCACTTGCTGCAAGACAAGTCTATTTGCTCTTTTAGCAGTCCATGAATTACTGAGCTCTTTGTCAATACCATAATTCAAAGGTATCAATTCTTCTTAGACCTTCCCTTTTTATTACTTAACTTTTACATACATACGAAGCCACTGAAATTCTATGGCTTGAGTCAGGTGTATCTTAGGCTTTGAACTGACATGTTTGCTTCTCAGTACCTTGGAGAGGCCTTTGATAGCAGACTTTGATAATGCAACACGTCTTTTGATTTCTTGAATGCTACTACCATGATTGTTGATTGTGGATCCGAGTAAAATACAATCATTGACAATTTCAATCTTTTCTCCATCTATCATAATGTGACCTGTTTTCCAGTTGTGAGGATTTTCGTTTTCTTTATTGTGAGGTGTAATCCTAGGTATCAGGGAGATGCAAATAAATACAATTCTGAGATATCATCTCACCAAAGTAACAATAGCAAAGTTCAACAGAGCAGCAAGTTATAAATGTTGGTGATGTAAAGAGATTGAAACCATTAATCACTTCTGGTTGGAGTGTAAAATGGTACAATCACTATGGGAGGCAGTTTGGCACTTTCTCAAAAAGTTGAAAATAAAAATACCATTTGATGCAGCAATTGCACTGAAAAAACCAGAACCGCTATCCAAACAGATGTGTGCACTTCAGGGTTAATTGCTGTGTTATTCACAATAGCAAAGAGATGAAAGGAACCCAAGTGCCCATCAACAAACACATGGATAGAAAAACTATGGTATATTCACACAATGGAATACTACACACCACTGAAGAACAATGAACTTGTAAAACATTACACAACATGGTGGACCCTGGGGGACATTATGCTCAGTGATATACCTCAGTCACAAAAAGGCAAATGCTGTATAGCACCACTGTTATAAGATAGGATTGACATGGGGGATTGGGAGGAGAAGAGGAAAAGAGTGGATAAAAATAAACATTGTGTTGGAACAGATGAAGGAAAGAACTGTTTAAAAGAAGCAATCCAAAATAAGAGGTGCATTGCAAAGAGGATTGGGTTGGAGGGGGGAAGTTTTCAACAATAAATAAAGGAATGAAAATATAAATTTTCTGCAAAATTACAATTAAAATAAAAAAATGTAAAAAAAAAACCACTATAGTCTTTGATCTTTTTCAATGCTTTAAGTTTTCTTCACCTTCTACAAGCAAGGTGGTGTCATCTGCATAATGTAAGTTGTTGATGCATCTTTATCTAGTTCATATAGGCCAACTTCTCAAATTATTTGTGCAGTATAGAGATTTACCAGGTAGAGAGAAAGGGTCCAACCCTGACAAATGTCTTTCCTGATTTTAAACCACAGGCTATCCTCTCAGTCTGTTTTAACAATCACTTCTTAGTGCATATGCGGTTCCACCAGAGTACAACCTCCATTCTTTTCAATTTTATTGACAATTTATTACGACCACAGTTAAATGCCTTTGTGTGGTCAATAAAACACAAGTGAAGATCTTTCTGTTTTTCTCTGTTTTCACCAAGATCGATTTGATGCCAACAATGAAATCCTTTTTTCCAAGGCCTTTTCTGAATCCTGCACCAATTTTTACAATTTCCTGTCAATGTATTGCTGTTGTCACTTCTAATGTTCCTCAGTAAAATTTTATTTGCACCTGGTATTAATGAGAGTGTTTGATATATTTGCATTCTGTGGGATCATCTCTTAAAAATAAAAAGAGGAAGCAATATGGAGGGCTTATAGTTTGTTGGCCAGGAACCTGTCTTCTAAATTTCTTGGTATAAGTGAGTGACATACACAAGGCTGCTTCTGTTTGCTGAAACAATGAGACTATTATTTCATCAATTCTCAGAGCTTTATTTTTAGCCGGTGTCTTCAGTGCAGCCTGAACCTTTCCTTTCAGTGCAATTTGCTCATGATTATAGACAACTTCCTGAAATGGCTCAGCGTGGATCAATTCTTCCTGGTGCAGTAGTGCTGTGTATTCCTTCCACTCTTTATTCTTTCTCATTCAGCCTTTTGCCCATAGAGTCCTTCAGTTTGGCAGCGTATGCCTTAAATTTGGTCTTCGATTCTTTCAGCTGGAGAAATGCCGAGTGTGTTTTTACCTTTTGGCTTTCTAATTCCAAGTCTTGACACATCTCATTGTTATATTTCTCAAGTTGCTAGTAGAAATCTTCTGTTCAGTTCTTATTTCATAATGCTTTCCTTTTAGGTTATAAGACACCTATTTAGGTGTTCTTCCCCCTTATCTTTTTAAATGATTTTTTTCAAATGATATTTTTATTTATTCATGGATTATGTCTTTGAGGTTATTCCAAAATTCATCTGATCTTCAGTCAGTAGTTTTCAATGCATCAAATATATTTTGAGACCTTTTTTTTTTTTTTTTTTTAAATTTAGGTGGAATAAACTTGGGGTAGCGGTTTGGCTTTCATGGACCTGTACAAGTTTTCATCTGGTTCAGTTTGGACTTGCATACAAATAATTAGTTGTTTGTTCCACAGCTTGTCCCTGACCTTATTTTGGTTGACGGTAATGGACTTTTCCACTCTTTCTACAGATGTAATCAATCTGATTCTTGTGTATTCCTTCAATTGAGGCCTATGTGTATACTTGTCATTTATGTTTTTTCAAAAGGTATTTGCAACAAGCAAATCATTGATTGTATCAAATTCTATCCTGTGATCTAAAGCCTTATTTTTTATGTTTTAAAATTACCAGCCCTTCTTTGTTACCAATTTTGAATTCCAGTCACCAATTATTATTAGTGCAACTTCATTGCACGCTCAAGCAATTTCAGACTTCCGAAGTTGGCTGTTGTTATATGTTGTATGTACCGTCGAGTCAGAACTGACTCATAGCGGACTCTAGCAGGTTTTCAGAGTCAGTAAATCACTTGTGAGAAGACTGCCTATTTTTCTCCCATGGAGCAGCTGCTGGATTTGAACTGTGTGCCTTTTAGTTGGCAACGAAGCTCCTAACCACTAGGCCATCTCTTCATTTTCATCATCAATGGCTGATGACTATGTATTTGAGTAATAGTATTATCAGGTCTTTCTTGTATGTGCATGGATATTACGCTATGACTGGCATCATTACACTTCAGGACTCAATCACGGCTAACAACCTAAAACCAATTCAAAGCTGACTCCAGTGGTTTCTGGAGCTGTAAATTGCACTGGAGAAGACAATCCATCTTTCTTTCCAAGAGCCACTAGTTTATTTGAACCACAAAAGAAATGCTGCATTTGGTTTAGCAGCACAACTAGGCCACTGGAGCTTTCTGTACTTTAAGACCGAACTTGAAATACTTTTTTTTTACTATAGAAAAATTTTCTTTATTAATTACCCCAAATGTATTTCTTTAGATACAGGAGTTTTAAACTCAAATACTTAGGAGAAAACAAGTTAAGATTGCATTATACTGCAACTCATTATCAGTAACATATTGCAAAGCTAAACAGCTTGGAAAAAGAGGGTGGAAGGGAAGGGGAGTGAAGGAGGGAAGATAAAAAAGGGAATTAAGTTGAGTAAGTGGAGTTATTCTTTTTCAATTCTTGGGAAATATGAAGTCCTTGCAAGCAGAGCTCGTTTCTGCAGATTATTTTCCAAAAGTGTACCAAATGGAACCAAAACGGAGAATCCCTTAAGAACCTGAAGGGGTGCAACATTAAAAGCTACGATTATCAGGTAGCAAGCGTTTCAGCCTTCAGTTGCTAGGCGCTTCCTTCTCCTGTGCCCAAGAGTTAATGGGATGAAAACGTCTTCCCCGTGATTGTTTTCATTTCTTTCTTCTCGGCATCTGGGCGTGCACAGTTCAGCACCTTGAGGAAGTCAGATGTTTTTGCCCACCTACGTGTGTGAAAATATAGGCCTTAGAGCACTTGATGTGGTGGTGCAGGTAGTCCCGGAACGTGTGGATCAGGTTGATGGTATTGTCTCGGACATTGGTGTTGGTGTGTCGAGGAAACAGCACGAAGGTGATATAGCCAATGTTGTCGCCCACAGCAGCATCGGTGTCCTTCAGTTCGAGAGGAGGTTCCCTGTGGCTGAAGAGGACCTGTGGTGCTGTGTAGCTGGCTCTGTGTCCTTCTTTGAATTCCTGCATAAACACTTTTCCAATGACCACATCATCATCATCTTTGAACACTGTGCTGAAGACTCGTGTGACTCTGTCCTTTTTAGACTCAACACACATGGTTTCATCATCCCTATAAGGAATAACTGCCCTATTCTCTCCTTCCTTGCCTTCTTCTTGGAACTGTAAGTATTTCTCAAAGACAGAAGCAAAACAATTTCGTTTCAACATGCCAGTCTGATGCACGATGGAATCCTTGGAGGCTGGGAGATTTTCAAGGTCATACGGTAAAGAGACATTGTATCCCGATTCTGGGTTGACCAAGAAACTTCCATACACTCTAATAACTCATCAGCGCCATGTGCCTGAAGTTCCTTGTAGAATTTCAAAGAAATACTGATCATCCCTTTTGTTTTGTCTCCATCAGGATTTGAAATATGATAGAGGACCCCATCAAAATCTGCAAATGTTACTTCTACTGCTTCTGGTTTGTTTCTGGCGGCCGCGTTCTCGAACTTGAGCGCGAGCGTCTCCTCGATGATGCGGTTGTTCACCTCCAGCAGGATCACTTTGGCGGCTGGTCCCCCAAAGCCTGAACCCACCTGCAGAGCCGCCAACGCCTCACCGACAAGCCGGGTCCCCGCCCAACCCCCTGGCTCTGAAATACTCTTTTTTGACAATTAATGAGACACCAATCTTCTTCAATTTTTCATTCCCAGCATAGTACATCAGGGAATTGTCTGGTGCAAAATGGCCGATACTAGTCAATTTCAACACACTAATTCAAATTATTTCAAAGCATTCCATGTCACTGTTAACAACTTCCAGATTTCTCAGCTTCATACTTCATACAGTCCATATTCCAATTATTAATGGATGCTTGTAAGCCATTTCTCTTCACTTTGCTGACGGCTTGCCTCTGTCTTCAGAAGAATGATTGACCTGTAATTTTCTTTTCTTCTGGCATGTCTGCCTAATTTTGCCTTGGAGGTCATAAGACTTTATAGAATAAAATGTGTTTACTCATGTTTTTGGAGGAATTTGTGAATAATTATTGTTATTTATCCTTTAAACATTTGTCAGGAATAATTATTATAGAGTTTTGTTCAAATATTCTGTTTCCTTGTTTATCTTTCTAGTTGTTCTGTCCATTATATTAAAGGATGCGGTTTCTAACTTGTTTGATTGTTAATTGTTCTTTACAGGTTTTTGCCATCACAATATTTTATGTCAAAATTTGCATATAATAATTATAGTTTTCTTGAAGGATTGATTCTTTCCACAATTTTAAATTGTTTTACAACTGAATTTACTTTTAATAACTTCAGCATCCTTGAATATAATGAAAAATAAACTAGGTTTTTTGTAGTTTTTTTTTAAATTTTTAAAATGTTTTTATCTCTAGTAGCAATTATTACTTTAAAGTCTATTTTGTGTGACTTGTTAACAGTTCATGGTTTCTCATCAACAACTCAGTTTGACAAGCAACCTGATAGAGTGCTTTTAAATTGTAGATTTGTCAGATCCATTCAATAAATTGCAATTGTAATTTTTTTTAAAAGAAGCAGACTAGTCATGAATAATAAAATAGAATTAAGCACTATTGACAAGACACAGTGTGTATTTATAGATTGTTAGGAGTTATGATAAACTGTCCTAAGAAATCCAAAGCCTGATGGTTATGACAGAACAACATGGTAAATACAGTTACTGTGATGAATTGTGTATGTAAAAAAATGGCGAAACAGCAAAGGTTTGGTTTTATAAATACACGTGTAGGGCAAATATATATATTCGTTATGTTGTGGACCTTTGAGTTAGAATCAACCCATAGCTGACTCTCCAGTGGGTTTCCAGGGGTAGTTAATTGCTCATCCTTCTCCCACGAAGCAGCTGGATTTGAACCACAAGCCTTCAGAATTGCAATGCACCTTCTTGTATGTGTTTGTGTGTTTATCTGTTATTGTTATGTGCCATTGAGTAGCCTGCGATCTAGGTACAGCAGCTCTGAACCCTGCTCTGTCCTGAGCCAGTCTCACTGACCCTGACACATTACTTATCAAGCCATCTTATCTGGTGTCTTCCTGTCCTGCGCTGTCCCTTCACCTTTCAAGTCCTTCTCCAAGGATCAGTTCCTTCTGGCCACGTGCTCTAAGTATGTGAGATGGAGCTTCAAAATCCTAGCCTCCAAGGAGAAACTCTGTTTCATCCTCTCCAAGACAGACCTATTTGTTTTGTTGGTGGTCCATGGTATGTTTAAGATTCGGGGGGTGTGTGCGTGCGTGCCATTGAGTCGAATATTACTCATAGCAATGCTATGAGCAATGGCTCTGGAACCTTTGAGCCAATCTCCTTGTCTCAGATATACTTGCCCCCATCAACACAGTCATCCAGGGTCTTTTTTTCCTGTGCTGACTCTCCACCCTTCCAAGCATGAGGTACTTCCAAGGACTGTTCCCTCCTGGCAACATAGCCCATGTATATGAAACTGAGTTTCAAAATCCTTGCCTCTAGGGAGCAATCAGGTTTCACACTCTCCAGGGCAGTTGTTCAGTATTAGGGATTCAGAACTGACCCATAGCTGACCCTCCGGCGAATTTTCAGAGACAGTTAATCACATGGGAGGAGACTGCCCATCCTTCTCCCGTGGAGTGGCTGGTGGCCTCAAACCGAGTGCCTTCAGGATTGCAGAGCAGCCTCCTCTTGCCACTGGGCCACAAGAGCTATTTAAAATATATTTTAAAAGATGCAATAGAAAAATTTTTATTATGAGCATATATTATCCAGAAATGAGAAACCACTCCTCTTTGAGCTTTGAAGTTGTCATTTAGGGTTATAGGATTGGCTGTGTATGAAGCCATGCTTTAACTTTGTTTTAACTATATGATCTTTCACTTATTCTTCATTGATTCCGTGATTTAGTGGTTATTTTAATAAAGATCTTTGTATATAACAGTAACATACAGAAAACAGTGTGAGGACTAGTTGATACGTTCCATTGAGTTGGAATCAACTCATGGCTGAACTTCAAGGGGGTTTTCAGAGACAGCAAACAGCACAAGAGATTGTCCATGTGTCTCCTAAAGAGCAGCTGGTGGATTCGAACTGCATGACTGTGGGTCGGCAGTACAGCTTCTTAACCCTAGGCTATCAGAAACAATCACATTGTTTTAAAAATATCTGGAGCAAAAGACTTTTCTGCTGGAACACGTATCCACAATAGGAATAAAATCTAATACAAATAATAGTTACAGACGGAATTTAGAGACATTAATTAAAGCTAAGTATTTTAAATACCTTAAATATTTTAATCCTTGGGAGTTCCTTAAGTATAAAAACATCTAGTGTTGATCATCACATAGAAGTATACAATCCAGCCACTAGGTGGCGATGTCAGGGAATTTTTGTTATTATCTATACCTAAAATTCATAACTAAAAAATCATTAGTGTATGAGATGCAATATATTATTTTCCAGTGTTAATTTGAATGGTATTTCCTGGTTTTGTCCAGGTTTTGTGTGTGTGTGGTGGGTTTTTTTTAAAACATAGAGTAGAGAAGATAACATTTTCTCAGATGAACAGAAGCATTTCATTGTTCTTAGGAAGAGTAGTATTTCAGTTTCTGTAATAGGGGAATATATGCTTTGGACATAGAGTTATTAGCGAATTTTACACAGATTATATCTGGTGGCCTTGTGTTAAGAAATTGCACTGCAATCCTGAAAGCACATGGTTCGAGGCTACCAGCTGCTCCTTGGGAGAAAGATGGGCAATCTCCTCCTGCGTGATTAACTGCTTCTGAAAACTTGACGGAGGGTCAGCTATGGGTCGGTTCTGACTCTATGGCACACACCAACAACATATTTAAAATTATTGAAATTTCCTGTAGAAATGGCCACATAGAGCTTGGTTATGCTTTCTTGTTGCTAGGTGCTGTGGAGTCCATTATGCCTCATAGCAACCCTGTAAGCAATGGATCTGAGCCCTGCCATCCTTAACATCTCTGACAATGCTTGGGCCCATTGTTGCAGTCAATATGTCATTTCATCTTTCCAAACATGATGTCCTTTTCCAAGGACAAGCAGTCCCCCCAAAACATAATAAAATAAGTGAGATGAAGCTTCACTATCCTTGTCCCTCTAGTGGCACACTGCACCTTGTCCAGGTCATATTTATTGATTTGATTTTTTGACAATCAGTGGGATAATTCAGTACTCTTCTCCAATACCTCAACTCAAAAGTTCATCTTCTGTCATCTTTATTCATAATCCAATTTTCTGATGCATAACAAGTTATTGAAAAGTCTATGACTTGCATCTGATGCACATTGGTCTTTAAACTGCCATAATTGCTTCTAAACACCTTGGAGAGGTCCTTGACAGAAGATTTTCCCAATGCAATACATCTTTTGATTTCTTGACTGCATGGATATACGTTGTTTGTGAAGCCCAGCAAGGTAATATTAATGACTACTTCAATATTTTCTCCCTCTATCATGGTGCCGCCTACTGGGCCAGTAGTGGGGATTTTGGTCTTCTTGATGTTGAGATATAATCCAGGTTGAGGGCTGTAGTCTTTGATCCTTTGCAGTAAGAACCACAGGTCCTTTTTGCTTTTAGCAAGCAAGATTGTGTCATCTGACATAACATAGTTTGTTGATAAGTCTTCCTCTGACCCTGATATCACATTGCTCTTCATACAGTAAAGTCAGTCTCTCAAATGATTCACTCAACATATGATTGAATAGATATGAGAGAGGATACAACCCTGGTGCACACTTTTCTTTATTTTAAAAGCTGCAATTTCCCCTTGCTTTGTTCACACAATAGCTTCTTAGGGTGAGTATAGGTTTTATACTAGCAAAATTAAATTATCTAAGATATACAATTTTTGTTGTTGTTATGTGCCGTTGAGTCACTTGTGACTCATAGCTACCCCATGTACAAAAGCCATAAACCTTCCTCTATCCTGTGCCAAATTCACTGACTCTGACACACCTATTCCCATTACCCAGTCACTGAGTCAATCCATCCCATTGAGCTTCCTCTCTTGTGCTTTCCCTCTACCCTCCCAAGCATGATGTCCCTCTCCAAGGACTGGTCCCTCTTTGCAATATGTCCAAAGTATGTCAGAAGAAGCCTCAGAATGCTTGCCTCCAAGAGGCAGCCTGGTTTAACCCTTTCCGGGATGAACCTGTTTGTTCTCATAGCAGTCCATGGTATATTCAATATTCTTCTCCAGCACCACAGCTGAAAGGCATCACCTATCCTTTTATCATTCCTAGTCATTTTCCAGCTCTTTGGACACAGCAAGTGACTGTAAAGACCATGGCCTATATAAAGCACACCTTAGTCTCCAGATTGACATCATTGCTCTTCAGTACCTTGGAGAGGTCTCTGACAGCAGACTTTCCAAATGCAATTTGTCTTTTATTTCCTGACTGCTGGTGACAAGAATATTGATTGTAGAGCTAAGCAAACTAAAGCCGTTAACAGTTTCAATCTCTTCACCATCCATCATGATGCAGTCAACCATTCCAGTGGTGAGAATCTTCTTTTCTTCAATCCATATTGAAGGCTGCAATCCCTGACCTTCTGCAGCAAGTGCTTCAGGTCTTTCTCAGTTTCAGCGAGCAGGGTGGTGTCATCTGGATGGCGCAAGATATACCTTGTTGTTGTTGTTGTTACAGCGCAATTCGTCTTAATTTCCTGGCTGCTAGTACCAAGAGTATTGATTGTAGTGCCAAGCAAGTTGAAGCTGTCAACAATCTCAATCTCTTCAACATCTGTCATGATGCTGCCAATTGGTCCAGTGTTAGGCATGTAAAAAAACTTGCTTTTGACTTAGCAATGATGGGTTATCCTGGAGAAAGATAGGCAGTCTCCTTCCATAAAGATTTACAGCCTGAGAGACAAGATGAAAGATACCTATGAGTCAGAATCAACTCCACAGCAGTGAGTTTGACTTTTGGTTCTGATGAGTTTGGCTCCTGAATCCGGTATAACAGTCTGCACACACCAGAAGGACAAGGATGTCCTAAGGGGAGACGTGAGCTGAACGATCATAGTGATCGAAACCTATGGCGCCACAACAGCTTTGTGGCTGTTGACGGCAGAGACAGGGATCTCTCTTGTGCTCTTACAGCCTCCCCTAGTGGCTTCTACCCCAGCCTTCTATATGAATATTTCTAAATATGAAGTAAGAACTGTCACTGCATCTTGTCATAATTCTCTAAGACATTAAAAATATATCTGCAGATTCTGAAGTGACATCTGCTGATGTTTCAAACATTTATGCTACAATTGAAATATATTTGAATAGAAAGCTGATCAAAAGTATCTTATAAAAAAAGCTGATAGTTTTTAAATTTCATTTCTCAAATTGCAAGTGTTTTCTAAAACAAAATAAAATGTATTAAATATCCACTCATGATAAAAATATCCATTTTTCTGACTCCCTACTCAGAAAACTCAAAATCATTATAATAGAGTTTGAAATGACCAAGAGCTATGAAATGACCCTCTAGCAGGTTTTCCAATGAAGGTCAAGGATTTTAGCCTTAAATATGGATTGAAGATCAACATCAAGAAAACAAAAATTCTCACCACTGGGCCTATTGGCAGCATCATGATAGAGGGTGAAGAGATTGAAATTATTAACAGCTTTAGTTTGCTTGGCTCTGCAATTAACACTTGGTACCAGCAGCCAGGAATTTAAAAGAGAAATTGCATTCTGAAAGCCTGCTGTCAGAAACCTCTCCAAAGTACTGAAGAATAATGATGTCAATCTGGAGATTAAGGTGCACCTATCCAGGCCATGGTCTTTGACATTACTTTCTATGCATCAGAAATCTGGACACTGACTAGGGATGATAGAAGGAGAATTACTGCCTTTGAGCTGTGGTGCTGGAGAAGCCTAGTGAATATACCATGGACGGCTAGGAGAACAGACAAGTTCATCCTAGAGAAGGTGAGACCAGGCTGCTCCATGGAGGCAAGGATCCTGAAGCTTCATCTGACATATTTCGGACATATTACAAGGTGGGACCAGTCCTAGGAAAGGGACATCATGCTTGGGAGGGTGGAGGGACAGCACAAGAGAGGAAGACCCTCAATGAGATGAACTGACTCAGTGCCTGGGGTAAGAGGGGTAGGTGTGTCAGAAACAATAAGATTGCCACAGGATAGAGCCAAGTTTAGGGTTTTTGTACACAGGGTCACTATGAGTTGCAGGCAACTCAACAGCACATAACAGAAGTCGAACAGGAGAAGATTGTCCAAATTCTTCCCGTAGAACGGCTGATGGATTAAAACTGTCTGCACAGTGTGGTGTTCGGGGGAGCACCACAACTTCCTGTGGACTTGGTCACAAAACTTCCCAAGTCCCTACTAAAAGAACAACAAAAGCCACATACCCTCATTGTCATCAAGTCAGAATAGAGTTGACCCTCTGGTGAATTTTTTTTAAATTATTTTATTAATACGTTAATGAAAGTTTACAGAAGACTTGGATTTTCTTCCTCCCTACTCAACTCCCCAGTTCAATTTCCTGTTTAAAAAGATTCTTTTATACTTAAAAAAAAGATTCTTTTATTCTTTTTTTTTAAAACTTTTATTGTATTATTTTTACGTGTACCATCAAATCAGATCTGACTGGTACAGGAGGAGATTGCCCCTCCTTCTCCAGGAGAGTATCTGGTAGATTTGAACCACATACCTCTGGGATTGCAATGCACCGTCTTGCCACTAGGCCACCAGAGTTCCCTAAGATTCTTTTATTCTTGCAAAATTTCCTCCATTCTCCCATCCCCTCCCAGTCCACTTTGCTATGCACCTGTTATTCTGGGCTGTTGTAATGTAAATAATATTTAACATTTATTCCTTTTAAGCAGTTGTTTCTCTCATCTGTTACAATGTTGTTGTTGTTAAGTGCCATCAAGTGGTAGTTGTAGCAACTCATAGTGATCCTATGAACAAAAGATCTGGGCACTTGTATAACGTTCTTCCTTTCTCCAGGTTCACAGGGTTTACAGAGGCAAACTATTTTGGAAGTGGAGGCCACTCCTGCTTCTAAGCTTGTTTTAATTGGGGAGCTCCACCACACACTGCTCACTGTGGATAACCATTATCACATTTGACACATTAAAAAAAAAAATCAAGAACAAAACCACCCAAACATTCCACGAAGACCTTCAGCCAAAACAAGAGAGCCCATATTACAGAGTCCAGTCGCTCCACCCAGTTTCCAAAATGGAGACAAGACCTTGGCCTTAAATTCAAATTCCTGCAGGTATTATTGACTCTAAACACAATGCTTAAATAAAGAAAAAATCTGCACAGACCCTCAACCAAAACAAGAGCGCTATCATATAGAGTCAAGCCAACGGAAGTCCAAAATGGAAGACAAGGGATTTTCAATATATATTGTTGTTTTTAAGTGCCATCGAGTACTAACCCCATAAACAAAAGACTTTAACTTTGTTCTATAGCTATTGTCCTTTCTCTAAGTTTATAGAATTTCCACAGGCATGTTTAGGAAGTAGATGCTACTCCTGCTTCCAGGCCTGTCTTAATCTGTTAGCTAGCCAGATACTATTCATTATTTATCCCATCTTTTCTTAATTTTCCCTCAACCCCCATGTGAGTCCTGTTTTAAAATAGTGGCATTATGCAGTATTTGTCCTTTTGTGACTGAGATATTTCAGTCAACATAATGCCTTCTAGGATCACCCATTTTGTATTATATTTTATAAGTTTCTTGTTTTTCAGTGCTGTGTAGTGTTCCATTCCATGAATATACCACAGCTTCTTTATCCATTCATTTGTTAATGGGCACTTGGGTTACTTCCATCTCTTTGTTACTGTGAACAACACAGCAATAAACATAGTTGTGCATATGTCTGTTTGAGTGGCAGTTCTGGTTTCTTTAGTGTATATTCCTGGTAGTAGGATTGCTGGATCAACTGGTATTTCTATTTCCAACTTTTTGAGAAAGCACCATACTGGTTTCCAGAGCGGTTACATCATTTTACACTCCCACCAACAGTGAATAACTTCATCAGCATTTGTTGTTTGCTGCTCTCTTGAACTTTGCTATTGTTACTGGAGTACAGATCAAAAACCTTCTCCAACAGAGTAAAAAGGAAAGCCATTGACTGGCAAAAAATATTTGGTAAATGATATGTCCAATAAGGGACATATATCTAGAATTTATAGAATACTCCAGAGCCTCAACAAGATAAAGATAAACATTTCAATTACAAAATGAGTACAGAGTAAGAACAGACACTTCACTAAAGAAGGCATTCAGATGGTGATCAAACACATGAAGAAATGTTCAAAATCCCTCCTGCAAATTTTGTGCAGGTTACAAATCACGTGGAAAGAAATTGCCCATTGTTTAACCTCAGATCAGATAATAGATCTGAAGCAAAAAAGGTGCTATTTTTCCACTCAAAGCCCTACTGACTAGGCCACCAGAGCTCCCTGTGTTCCTACTGTTTCTCTTGTTATGTACAGACCAACAGCTGACCCTCCATTGGATTTTCAGAAGTAGTAAATCACACGAGAAGTGAATGTCCATCTTGTCGGCATGAAGTAGTTGATAAAGTCAAACCGTTTTTCTTTGGGTTAACAAAGTAGGCCACCAGTAGGCCACCAAATCTCCCTGTATCCCTGCTAGATTTATAAAAATATTTGCAAGCTCCTTTGGCACAGGGTTCAAATCCACTAGATTGCTGTGGAAGAAAGGCAATTTCCTCTCATGTGACTTACTGTCTCTGAAAGCCCAATGGATGCTAAGCTATGAGAAAGTTCCAACTTAATGGCTTATGACAACAATAACATCTTTATCATTCAAGACCCTTCATCTCTATTTCCCTGCACCTTTCTCACCATTTATTCTAGAGAAGTCCCAGAAGAGGCTCCCATTGACCTTGAGTTTGGACATGTTGCCCTTTCTGCAGGACACTATCCTTTCCCATTTTGATTAGGAAACTTCAAATTATGACAGTAAAATTTTATTTCCTCAGTTAAGGCTCCCCTCTACTCCCTGGAGGAGTCAGCTATGATCTACTATCTTCTGTGCCTCTACATTTTGTTCATATTTCCTTAAGAAAGTATAGAGAAAGCCTCATTATTTGCAAACCCGTCTTCTTTAGGAACTTGTAACTGTGATGGCAAGAATCAATTTATTCTAGATGTAACAATTTCTTGTCACCTAATAGGTGTTATCGAAGTTCATAGAGCTTCCAGAGGCATGTTGCTTAGGAAGTGGATGCCACTCCTGCTTCCAAAACAAACTGAGAGATATTCAGGAGTGTCACAGTGGATCATTAAAAAAAGGCTTCAGACCTTTTGTTCATAGGGTCGCTATGAGTCATGCTCGACTCCACAGCAATCAACAGTAACAACAAATAGATGTTATATACATAATTTAAAAAGAAGCGTCAACTCTCATTATGGCCTTTTGGGGCAATAGGAGATTCTGAATATTTGACTGACCTGGAACAACCTGGGGAGTGTAGTCTGGAGGAGCATCAGACTTTGGCTCTTGCGACTCTGTTTTCATTTCACGGGCTTGTTGTTCAGGAGCTGTGGGCACAACACCTGGGAAGCAAGAGAGAGAAATGATTTATAAAGGGGGAATATTAATATTAATATTAATAATAATAATAAACTTGATTTGTGTATGTGTTTATTGTTAACTTTAAAAAAAATAAATATAGCCAATGTGAAACCAGCTATTTTATTCCATATATATATGGAATATGTATTATAAAGTAAGACTAATCAACTTCATTATGATTGTGATTAAAGTGAGCTGTCATACTAATGGCTCAGCTGACTCTTGTCCGTATAAATAAATTTCTCCCTAGAGATAAGAAAAGTCTTTATTCTATTTATATAATGTAAACAGCACAGGGAGAGATAGCAAAAACTAGTTTTCCTCTCAAATATTTTTTGTACAGTAAATATGTATAAGTAAATACAAACCATAACATAATAAATGCTCAATCACATTTAAGCAATAATTTAACTGACATTTCTAGGGAATCAGATTTTACCTTACTTTTATAAAAACAATCTGCGTCAATTTCAAGAAAGATATCTTTTCTTAACATTATGCTTGGATCAGATGTCAGTCTCTAGACTTGACATCACTGCTTTTAAATACTCTTTTTTTTTTAAATACTCTTGAGACACCTGATAGCAAACATTGCTAAGGCAATTCATCTTTTGATTTCTTGTTTGTAGGTGCCAAGAATAGATTAATTGTAGATGCTCAAACAGGATGAAACTGTTAACAATTTCAATAACTTCACCATCTATCATGATGCTGCCAGTTGGCCCAGTGGGTGAATCTCTTTTCTTGACATTGAGCTGCAATCCATATTGAAGTCTGCAATCCTTGACCTTCTACAGCAAGTGCTTCAGTTTCTTTTCAGTTTCAGCAATCAAGGTTGTGTCCTCTACATAACTCAGGTTGTTGATGAGTCTTCCTCCAATCCTAATGCCACATTTCTCCTCATAAAGCTCAGCCTCCTAAATGATCTGTTCTGCGTATAGATTGAAGAGGTATGGAGCCAGGATGGATCCCCGTCTCATGCTTTTTCTGACTTTGAACCATGCAGTGTTTCCTTGCTCTATTCTAATGACTGCTTCCTGGTCTAAGTATAGGTTTCACAGGAGCCCAATCAAGTGTTCTGGAATTCCCATTGTTCCCAATGTTAATCACAATTTGTTGTGATCCACACAGTCAAATGCCTTTTTATGATCAAGAAAACAAAAATAAACATTCTTCTGATACTGTTTTCAGCCAAGATCCATCTGACATTGGCAATAATGTCCCTAATGCCTAGTGGTTTCTTATAAAACCCTACTTGTATTTCTAGCAATTCTCTGCTGATATATTGTTGTGAGCATTTTTGGATAATCTCCAGCAAGATTTTGCTTGCATATGGTATTTGTGATATTAAGATTCCCAAACTCTGTTGGACCAAATTTTTGGGGGACTAGTAACAAATATGGATCTCTTCCTGTCAGCTGGTCAGGTAGCTGTCCACTAGATTTCTTGGCACAACCTAATGAATATGTCCACGGTTGCATCTGTGGTTAAAATATGTTAATTGGTATTCCATCAATTACTGGGGCTTTGGTTTTTTTACCATTTCCTGCAGAGCAGCTTGAACTTTCACCTTCATCACCACTTCATCTTGATCATATGTTGTTTAAGTAAATTCTTCTGTGTCAGCCAATTCTGTTTTATACAGTGACTGTGTACTCCTTTCATCTTCTTTTGATGCTTCATGGATCATTCAATATTCTACCAACAGCATATTAAGTACTGCAACTCAGGGCCTGAATTGATTCTTCAGTTCCTTCAGTTTAAAAAATGGTGAGTGAGTTAATTCCTTTTGATTTTCTGACTCTAGTTCTTTGCTCATTTTGTTATCATACTTTGCTTTATTATCTTGTGCTGTCCTTTGAAATCTTCTGTTCAGTTCTCGACTTCTTGATTTCTTCCCTTTGTTTTGGCTTTTCAGTGTTCTAGTGCAATATTCAGAGTCTCTTCTGGCATCCTTCTTGATTCTTTTCTTCCTTCCCTGTCTTTGTAATGAACTGTTTTCATTCTTTATGAATGATATTGTGAGTTGTGGTGTTGGAGAAGAGTACTGAACACACCATGGACTGCCAAGAGAACAGATAACTCTGTATTTGAGAGGGTGAAACAAGGTTGTTCTCGGAGGCAAGGATTTTAAAGCTCCATCTCACATACTTAGAGTATGTTGCCAGTAGGGACCATACCTTGGAAAAGGACATGATACTTGGAAGAGTGGAGGGTCAGCTCAGGAGATGAAGACCTGGGATAGGAATTACTGTGGTAATGGGTGCAGATGTGTCAGAGTCAATGGGATTGGCTCAATAAAGGGCAAGGTTCAGAGCTATTGTTCAAAGGGTCGTTTTGAGTTGTAGTCTCACATAATGACACCACCACCAAGTCTTATCATTGAGACTGGAGAAGTTTCTTCCTAGTCTTAGTATGCGATCCCCATAAATGTCATTTTCTTTCACTTTCCAGTCCTCCTCCATCAAGGTAGGCTTGAAGTCCTTAGAAGGATTTTAATTCTATCATCTCTTAGCGGACTTACTTAGTATTTTATTTTTCTTCTATCAAGTTTTCCCCACACACTTTAAATCTTTCAGCACTTAACTGACTTTTAATTCCTTTAGACATAAATGTTGAAATGTATAAATGAATAGAAATATATATATTCCCTTAATGTTAAACAATAATAGAAACAACTTCAAAAATAAAGGAATGCAATTGAGGAAAGCAATTAAACAATTCACCACTAAAAAGCATGTTAAATTTGGTTCGCAAAACTTACCTGACATTATGATGAATTCTAATTAATTCTGAAAAAGAAAACATTTTAATGTTTTAAAATACAAAATTACATTCATCTCCTATTATTAGTTAATGATAACAAATTTTATAACTATAAATCTTTACATTACCTTATATTCAACAAGTACATATTGAATGTCTTGTAGCAGGCACTATTATAGAATCTGAAATATGCAGTCAAACCAGACAGATAAGGTGTCCACTCTACTGGGGTCATGTACTATGGAGCATCTCCATACTAGGTGAAGACTAAAAATGAAAATATTAACAAAGGCAGTGATTAACTGAGTGTTGATCAAAGGTCAGGGACAAGGCTAAGCATTATTCATATACTTTCTACTAGGCAAATCTCTTTACGATGCCTACTGTTACCTCCATTTTATAGATGAGAAAATAGGTTTAAAGTGATAAAGTTTGATATAAAATATAAATATAATTTTAATACAAAATTCATATAGCTAAGTATATAATCAGCCTTACTAAAGTTCTCTCTGGATATAAACTTGACTCTGTGAAAGGCGTCATGGCATAAACCAGCATTTAGATTCTCAGCCCAAATAATCCTCTTGCCAAACTTGAGTTAAAGAGGATGATCAGGCTTAGACTGTCTCTACAGTATTTCTAGAGCATGAGTTAGTTAAAATGCCTTACATGTCTCTACAAAAGTATGTTAGGGTACACCCGAATTCAGGGCTAGGTCATGGAGTTTAAAAAAATTGGTTGTATGCACTCTACGATAAAAATCTCTGGTGTTTAGAGAAACAACCACACCCTTTTGGAACATTAAGTTCTAGAAAAGCACACCCTGAATAAACTCTTGCACTGATATTCAGAAGATATGTGCAAAAATGTTCTTGAAATCACTGTTCCCAGTAAAAGAAATGAGAAACATTTCCTGTGTATTTCAGTGATAGTTGGTGGTAGACAAATACATTGTGATCTATTTGTACAGTGAAACAGGGTGTTGTAGGGAAAGAAGAAGAAAAAATAAAGCACAAACAAAACCACAAACTACAGCCACAGGAGTCAACAAGGATAGATCTCAAAGATAGATTGAGCAAAATAGGAAAATCAAGAGGATATATGTGGCATTGACTCATTTTTGAATGTTCAAAAGAGGAAAGGCTCAAGAGGGGCAGGGCTGGGAGAATGGGTAGGAGAGAAACCACAGAGTTGCACATTTTGGTGGGTGGAGGGAGAGGACAAAGGAAATGGGAAGGATCTGGGTGAAAAGACAGGGTAATGATGGGCAAGGTCCAATGGGGATTAATTTTACAAAAGATAATGCATGGGAATGATTTTATGAATCAGTGTGACTGAATAGTGGGAAACACAATGTGGACAAACTTTGTAAGCAAACAATTTTTTTTTAAAGAAGAAAAGCAAAAAAACCAAAAAACAACCAAAAACCAAAAGAACAAAACCCAACACCCTTTTTTGTGATTTTAACAAAGGTTTACAGGAAAGTTGTATTTTCATTCATTCATAGTTTCACATTTTCCTCCCTACTTCTCTCAGTACACTTAAAAAAATATTCATTGTATCATTTTCTCCCTTCTCCCCTCCCCATTTCACTTTGCTTGTACCTCCTATTCTTCACTGTTGTAAGACAAAGAATACCTTATCATATATTCCTATGAAACAGTTTTTTCCTTCATATGTTCCAATGTAGTGTTCATTATTTATTACACAGACTGGGAAAATATATTTTGCAATGACATATCTGATGAGGAACTTACATCTAAAATGTATAGAATACTCCAAAATCTCAACAAGAAAAGTGTAAACAATCCAATCACAAAATGAGCATAGGATAAAAATAGGTACTTCATCAAAGAAGACATTCAGAATGCAAACACACATATGTTCAAAATCCCTAGCTACTAGAGAGATGCAAGTCAAAACAACTACAAGATACCATCTCACCCCAGTAACAAAAGCAAAATTCAACAGGGCAACAAACAACTAATGTCGGTGAGGTTGTGGAGAGATTGGAACTCTCATTCACTGTTGGTGGGATGCAAAATAGTACAACCACTATGGAAGATGATCTGTCGTTTTCTCAGAAAGTTCGAAATAGAAATAACATTTGACTCAGCAGTTTCACTACTAAGAATATGTCCTAAAGAAACCAGAACTTCCACCCAAACAGATGTATGCATACCCATGTTTATTACTGTGTTATTCACAACAGCAAAGAGATGGAAGCAACCCAAGTGCCTATCCACAAATGAATGGATAGAAAAACTATGGTATATTAACACAATAGACTATTATGCAACACTGAAAAAACAAAGAATTTATAAAATATTCCACAACATGGTTGACCCTGGAGGACATTATGCTGAGTGAAATATCTCAGTCATAAAAGGACAAGTAACTGTATACACCACAGTTAAAAAACAGGACTTACATGGAGCTTGGGTGGAAACTAAGAAAAGAGGGGCTAAAGAAAACTTTAAAGAAAAACTGTTGTTCTTACGTGTCATGGAGTCACCTGTGACTTATAGTGACCCCATGTACAATAACTTTGACCCCTTCCGTATCCTGAGCCAATCTTATAATTTCCAACAGACCTACTTCCACTACTGCTCACTAAGTCAACCCATCTCATCCAGGGTCTTCCTCTTCTGTGCTGTCGCTCCACCCTCCCAAGCAACAGAACTGAAGATGATACTTACTTTTTGGAAGGAATGATGAAGAGTATATGTTTAGAAGTGTTGAAAAAGAAAGTCTAAAGTTTTGTTAACATTCGTTCTTAAGCAGAGGAATAGGTAATAAGTTATTTTAAATCTTTAAAAAGTTATGTGTGTGTGCATGTTATTGTTGTTGAGTCATGAACAACCTACTTGAATCCTGTCCTATCCTGTGCCATCCTCATCATCTCTGACAGAGTTGAACCCATTGCTTCAGTCACCATGTCCATCCACCTCAACGGGGGTGTTCCTCTCTTTTACTGATGCTCCATTTTTCTAAGGATGATATCCCTTTCAAAGCAATAGCATCTCTTAGCAACATATCACAGTATGAAAGACAAAGCTTCATCCTCCTTGCTTCCAAGGTGCTCTTGTTGCACCTTTTCTAAGACATACCTGCTTTTGTGGAAGTCCATGGAATGGTTAGTACTCTTCTCCAACACCACAGCCAAAGGCATCAATTCTTGTGTTACTCTTCTTTACTGTACTGCTTGCTGTCAGATGTATAATTAGAAATAAACCAAAAAACCATGGCCTGAATCTCGTGCATCTATCTTAGTCTCCAAACTGACATCATTGCTCTTCAGTATTCTGGAGAAATCTCTTACAGCAGACCTATCTAATGTAATATGTCTTCTTATCCCATGACTGCTGGTACCAAGCAAGTTGATGTGGATCCAAGCGAGATGAAGTCCATGACAGCTTCAATCGTTTCTCCAACTATGATGATGTTGACTACTGTTGGTCTAGTGGTAAGGACCTTTGTTTCCTTGATGTTGAGATGTAATTCATATTGAAGGTCGTAGTCTTTGATACTCTGTAGCAAGTGTTCAAGTCCTCCTCACTTTTGGCAAGCAAAGTTATATCATCTGAATAAAGAAGATGGTTTATGACTCTTCCTCCAGTTCTGATGCCACATTTTTTTCATAGAGTCTGCATTAATGAATGATTTCTTGAATGAATGATTGAATAGGTATGGAGGACGGACACATCCATGATGCACACCCATCCTGATTTTAAACCGTGCATGTTCCCTTGCTCTGTTTAGACAACAGTTTTTTGATCTAGGTATAGATTTCACTTGAGTCCAATTAGGTGTTCTGGGGTCTCTTTCTTCTCAATATTAGTCATGTTGTTGTTGTCATGTGCTGTCGAGTCGCTTGCGACTCATAGCAACCCTATGTACAACAGCCCTAAATTCTGCTCTGTCCTGTGCCAATCACACTGCCTCTGACACACCCATCCTGATTACCCCAGTCACTGAATCAATCCACCTCATTGAGAGCCTTCCTCTCCTGTGCTGTCCCTCTACCCTACCAAGCATAATGTCCTTCTCCAAGGACCGGTCCCTCCTTACAACATGTCCTAAGTATGTCAGATGGAGCCTCAGAATCCTTGCCTCCAGGGAGCCACCTGGTTTAACCCTTTCCAGGATGAATCTGTTTGCTTTCCTAGCAGTCCATGGTATTCTCAATACTCTTCTCCAGCACCACAGCTCAAAGGCATCAATTCTCCTATCCTCCTTGGTCATTGTCCAACTCTCTGATGCATAACAAGTGATAGCAAAGACCATGACCTGCATCAGATGAACCTTAGTCTCCAGAGAGACACCGTTGCTCTTCAGCACTTTGGATAGGTCCCTAACAGCAGACTTTCCCATCACAATATGTCTTTTAATTTACTGGCTAGTGGTGCCAAAAGTGTTGACTGTGGAGCCAAGCAAACTAAAGCTGTGAACAATCTCGGTCTCTTCACCATCCATCCTGATGCTACATAGTTTTTTGAAATCTACACAATCAAATGCTTTTTCATAGCCAATATAACACAGATAGGCATTCTTCAGCTTTCAGCCAGAATCCATCTGATACCTGCAATTATATCCCTGGTATCACAGATGACCTAGTGGTAAGAAGATGCACTGTAACCCCGGAGGCATGCAGTTCAAATCCACCAGCTACTCTGTGGGAGAAGGATGGGAAACATCCCCCTGTTCGATTAAACGCCTCTGAAAACTCGCCAGAGGATCAGCTCTGTTTCAGGTATGACTCAATGGTACACAACAACAGCAACAAATGCAGCACAGCTTCTTACAACTAGAGCTCCATTTAGATAGATAGATAGATAGATAGATGATACGATGATAGATAATAGAAAGATAGATGAGAGAGGAAGGAAGGGCGGAAGGGAGGAAGGGAGGAAGGGCGGAAGGAAGGGAGGAAGGAAGGAAGGAAGGAAGGAAGGAAGGAAGGAAGGAAGGAAGGAAGGAAGGAAGGAGAAAGAAAGATATCTCAAAAATGACTGGAACAGTGCATCAACAGAGAACTGTCAGATGTGCAGGCTGAGTTTAGAAGAGATTATAGCCCTAGATATATTATAGTTAATGTTAGATGGATCTTGGCAGAAAGCAGAGAGTACCAGAGGAATATATATCTGTGTTACATTGACTATGCAGAGCCATTTTATTGGGTGAATCACAATAAACTGTGGCTAATACTGAGAAGAATGGGAATCCTAGAAAATCTGACTGTGCTTACACAAAACCTATAATTTGACCAGCAGACAGTCATCATAACAGAGCAAGGAAACACCACATGGTTCAAAATCAGGAAACGTGTATACTAGAGATATATCCTATATCCATATATTTTTAATCTATATGTGGAACAGATCATCTGGGAGGCTGGACTTTATGAGGGGAAATGTGGCATCAGGATGAAGGAAGATTCATCAACAACTTGCATTTTGCAGATGACACAATCTCACTTGTCAAAACTGAGGAGGACCTGAAGCATTTGTTGCATAAGGTCAAGTACTGCAGCCGTCAATATAGATTGAAGCTCAATATCAAGAAAACAAAGATTCTCACCAATGGGCAGATTGGCAGCATCATGATAGATGGTAAAAAGATTGAGATTGTTAACAGCTTCAGCGTCCTTGGCTCCAATAATCAACACTCTTGGTAGAGCAGCTAGGAAATCAAAACATAAATTGCACTGAGAAAATCTGGGACCTCTCCAGAGTACTGAAAAACAACTATATCAGTAAGGAGACTAAAATGTGCCTGAACCAGACACAATTACTTGTTATGCATCAGAAAGCTGGACAATGACTAAGGATGATAGAAAAAGAATTGACGCCTTTGAGTAGTGGTGCTAGAGAAGAGTATTGAATATACCAAGGAGAACAAACAGGCTCATCTTGCAGAGGCTGAAACCAGGCTGCTCCTTGGAGGCAAAGATTCCGAGGCTCCATCTGACATACTTTGGGCATATTGAAAGGAAACACCAATCCTTGGAGAGGGACATCATACTTGGAAGGGTAGAGGGACAGTGCAAGAGAGGAAGACCTTGGACGAGACGGATTGACTCAGTGACTGACTAGGATAATGGGGGTATGTGTGTCAGAGACAATGAGGTTCGTTGAGAGAAGGGTTTAGAGCTGTTGTACAAGGGTCACTATGAGTTGCAAGGAACTCAACAGCAAATAACAATAAATATCTGAATAAATATGTAAATTTTTTACGTGTGATTTTTTTCATAATAAGCAAGAACTTGTTGACATTGAAATGTTCGTATAAAACATTTTCTAACTAAAGGTCTTTTGTTTTTTTCTAGGTTAAGGATGAGGAATCCAATCTGTTCAGAAACTGCAAAGAAGCTTTCTAGGACAGATTATTGAGTGTCACGGTAGAAGTTAAATGTCTATTATATTTTGTCTATCTATTATCTTCTATCTATCTATCTATCTATCCATTTATCAATTTATCTTCTTTCTGTTTCTCTCTCTTTCCCTTTCCATCCACCCATACATCCATTATCTATCTATCTATCTTTCTTTCTATCTATCTTTCTATCGATCAATCTATCTACCAATCTAGGTAGGTGTCCTAGTGCAATCTGTAGTGTACACAATTAATTCAAAAGCCTTGTCCCTATGGTGTTTGGAATCCACCAGTGGCTCGACTGAAGAATGATGAACATTCTTCTCTGAGATGATTTCTAGGTTTTGAAATCAGGTGGAGAGTAAGCTAAAAGTCAGTTCCAACTCCATGACAATGACTGATCGTTCTATCTCTGAAAATTCAAATATGGAAAAGTGGTGAGAAGTTGTGCTGCAATCCCAAAGGCATGTGGTTCAAATCCAACACCTGTTCCATGAGAGAAAGATGGGCAATCTCCTCCTGTGAGATTTAGTGCCTCTGAAAACCCACTAGGTCAGCTATGCATCAGTTCCTACACAACAGCACTAACAACAACAACAATTAATAAGTGGTAAATTCAGATGACATAGATTTAAATTTTTTCCAAACAAAAATTTGACAGAAAAAGAAATACAGAAATATGGATTTCAGTCCTAAGCTAGAACTCTAGAGACAAACCTGAAAATCTTTAAGAGTCTCAGACGATTTTTGTATAAGATGTTTGAAATTAACATATTGTTGTTGTTACGTGTCATTGAATCATCTACAACTCATAATGGCCCTATGAATAATATCTCTGAACCTAGCCCTATCCTGAACCAATCTGACAGACTATAACACACCTGTCCCCATTACTACAATCACTGTGACTTCATCTCATCTAGGGTCGTCTTCTGCGCTGACTCTCCACCCTTCCAAGCACAATGTCCTGCTCCAAGGACTAGTCTTCTCTTGGAAACATGCTCAAAGTATGTGAGACAGAGCTTCAAAATCCTTACCTCCAAGAAGCAAACTGGTTTTACCAAAAGACTTGTTTGTTCTCTTGGCAGTCCATGAAAACAAAGAGGTCTTTTTTGTTCTTTTAGCAGTTCAATACTATTCTCCAGTGATACATCTCAAAGGCATCGATTTTTATTTTGTCATCCTTAGTCATTGTCCAGCTTTATAATGCATGTAAATAATTGCAAAGATCATGGCCTGGATCAGGCACACCTTAGTCTCTAGACTGACATCATTGCTCTTCAACACACTAGAATGCTGACAACAGATTTTTTCATTGCAACTAGTCTTGATTTCCTGACTGCTGGTGCAAAAAGCTTTGATTGTGGATCTGAGCTAGAGGAAATTGTTAACAGTCCCAATCTTTTCTCCACCTATCATGATGCTGCCAGCTAGCCTAGTGGTGAGAATCTTTGTCTTCATGATGTTAAGCTGCAATCCATATTGAAGAATATAGTTCTTGACCTTCTTCAGACAATGCTTTAAGTTCTCTTCGTTTTCCATGAGCAAGGTTGTGCCATCTGCATAATGGAGGTTGTTGATGAGTCTTCCTCCAATCCTGATGTCACATCATTTCTCATAAAATCCAGCATATTGAACAATCTGTTCTGCAAATCTACTGGAGAATAATGGAGATAAGATGCATTATTGACTCACTTCTTTCTTGATTTTGAGGCTAACACATCATGTGGAAATTTAGCCTTTAATAGTCATGACAGGCTGAAATAACTCAGATCTGATTCCGGTGAACGCATCACAACCTGGGAAAAAATTAGCTAGTTTATTAAAAAGGTTTAAAAGTCGTATTTATTAATTTAAACAAACTAAAGGATTACTGCACAAGGGAGCTCTGGTGGCCTAGTGGCAAGAAGCTGCGCAGCAATCCTGAAGGCACATGGTTCAAATCCACCAGATGCTCTGCTGGAGAAGGAGGTGCAATCTCCTCTGTGCCAGTGGGATCCGAGTTAACAGTAAGAGGTGGGGGAGTGTAAGTGTAGAGTACCTCACAAACTAGAGAAGCTCAGAGTCTAATAACTTCCTTGTCTTTGGGGCCTCTTTTTTTTTGCACATTATAGTCAAACTGTTCTTACACAATGTCACTAGGCAGGTTTGATGAAAAGGTTACATTAGGCAAGGAAACTACGTGTTTGGACAACTATGAGCGCTAACCTAATCCTTGCTTAATTTCGGCAGACATGTCTCAGCTTTCCCAACCATTCAAAAAGAGTACAAATGGTTACACATTGAAGAGAGATTAACTTTTGGCTCTGGTTCAGAAGGAAACAAGAAAAGAAAAAGGAGCTGTGTTTCAATGACATTAGCTTGTTACAAAACACATGGTTACAAAGGGATCTTAATGGTAGAGGACTTGGCATTTTCAGGGCTTGTGTTGCTTACAGGGAAATCTAAACTAAGTGGAATGGAAAAAGAGAGAAAGGAGACATGAATTGGATAGGACTAAGCAGGTGAAAGCAGAGGTTTGCTGCCTTACGAGGTAGCCCTGACGCCTTAAATGGCAGCTTCCTACAGCACTGAATCATGGCCATAGTGCTTAATTATTGCATGAAAAAATACAACTGCAGTTAATTTTTTTCAAAGTTGTTACTCAATCACTTGAATCAGATCTGAATGGTTATTTCTACCAGGCAAAATTGTTAAATGCTATGTTGCCTCATACTATGCTCTCAAACAATAAGCACGTGCAACATACTGAAGAGCAATGATGTCATTCTGGAGACTAAGGTGTGCTTGATACAGGCCATGATCTTCGCAATTACTTGATATGCATCAGAGAGCTGGACAATGACTAAGGATAATAGAAGAAGGATTGATGCCTTTGAGTTGTGGTTGCTGGACAAGAGTGTTAAACATACTTTGGACTACCAGGTGAACAAACAAATCTGTCCTAGAGAGGGTGAACCTAGAGAAGGGACAAGGATTTTGAGGTTCTGTCTCACTTTGGGCACATGGCTTGGAGAGGGACTTCATGCTTGGAAGGGTTGAGGGACAACACAGGAGGGGAAGAGCCAGGATGAGATAGATTGACTCAGTGACTGGAAAAATAGGATTAGGTCTGCCGGAGATGATGAGATTGGCACAGGATAGGGCAGAGTTCAGAGCTAATGTACATAGGGTCACTATGAGTTACAGGTGACTTGATGGCACATAACAACAGCAACTAATGTTGTTGTTGTTGTTGTTATGTGCCGTTGAGTCATGTGCGACTCATAGCGACCCTATGTACAACAGCCCTAAACCCTGCTCTATCCTGTGCCAATCTCATTGCCTCTGACACACCCATCCCGATTACCCCAGTCACTGAATCAATCCACCTCATAGAGGGTCTTCCTCTCCTGCGCTGTCCCTCCACTCTGCCCAGCATGATGTCCCTCTCTAAAGACCTGTCTCTCCTTACAACATGTCCAAAGTACGTCAGATGAAGCCCCAGAATCCTTGCCTCCAAGGAGCAGCCTGGTTTAACACTCTCCAGGCTGAATCTATTTGTTTTCTTGGCAGTCCGTGGTACATTCAATACTCTTCTCCAGCACCACAGCTCAAAGGTGTCAGTTATCCTTCTATCCTCCCTAGTCATTGTCCAACTCTCTGATAAAACCACAATTTCTACCCCACAGATATTCAAAACTTCAATGAAAACCAAGAACGGCTAACTCTACTGGTACAGTGGTATGTTACACTGCTGATAAAAAGATCGGCAGTTGAAGTTCACCAGAAGCTTTTATAGGAGAAAGGTACATAGTCTTCTCCCTTGAAAATGTACAGCTTTATTGATCTTCAGCAAATGGTGCTGGCAAAATTAGACTAGTACTTGCAGAAAACTGAAGCAGGATCCACATGTCATACATACACAAAAGTCAGTTCCAGGAGCACTTGGGACAAAACTCAAAACCATAAAGATAATGATAGGAAAAAATGAGACCAAACTTAGAAGGCTTACCCTATGGTATTAATAGACTGGCAAATACAGCTAGAAATGTATAGCCAGGAGAAGAAAACACTGATGAATGGGACCTTTGTGGATCAAAACCTTTTTACAATAAGGTAAAATGCAAACCTACTGATTGGGAAAAAACATTTGGCAAAGACATTTCAGACAAAGCTTTCATAATGCAAGTACAGAATCCTACAGAGTCTCCACAAGAAAAAGACTGATAAGCCAATTACAAAATGAACAAAAGACATGGAAAGACTTTTCACAGAGGAAAACATTCAGGTGGCTAACAGATAAATGAAGAAATGTTCAAAATCATTGACAATAGAGAGATCAAATCAAAACCACAATGGGATACAATCTCATCACAGTAGCAGTGGCAATGTTTAACAGGGTAGTAGGCAATGACTGTTGGAGAGATTAGAATGCTCATATACTGTTGGTGAGAGTGTAAAATTTTACAGTCACTTTGGAAGGCAGTTTGATGTTTCCTCAAAAGGATGAACATTGCAATTCCATATGACCCAGCTATTCCACTGGTAGGACTATACTCCAAGGAAAACAGAACTGAGACACAAATGGAGATTTTATACACCAGTGTTAACCATAGTGTTAATCGCCATTGCAAGAATATAGAAACAGCCCAAATGTTCATCAATAAGTGACTGAATTGAGAAATTGTGGCATATTCATACAATGGAATACCATGTAGCACTCAGGAACAACAATTAAAAAAAATGTATAACACGGGAAAAGCCAGAGAGCATTATACTGAGTCAACTAACTCAGGCTTATAAGCACCAATAACAAATAAGACTGTTATTGTAAAAACAAAGGATAATTAGTAAGAGGTGTATGGATATCCAGAGAGGAAGGGAGAATTGGCAAGGGAGGTGGGTGTTGGGGTCAGAATCACAGAGTAGCAGAGTTTGGTGGGTGAGGGGAAGGGGTGAAGGAATTAGGACAGACCCAGTAGGGACCTGTAAAAGGGGGGTAATAGTGGGCATAGATCAATGGTGATTAAATTTATAAGACATAATATGAATAAAAAAAGAAAGAAGTAAAAAGGAATAAAATGCCTCTACCAAATAGAGAAATAAATAAATAAATATTTATTTATTATTTATAGCTTTGAGTGACAATGGAAGTTTGTCATGTGTTGAAATTGACTCAAGAGTAATGGGTCTTGGGTTTGTTTACTGTAAGCTGTCCTGGAGTCTGGGTAAAGAAGCCTCCAGACACACACCTCTAGCAATACTCTAGGCACAAGGCTTAGAATCATTAACTTGCATTTAAAACCATGTGATTTTCCTGACTCCAATGCTCATATACCAAGGGGAAAGGAGGAAAGAGGCAACTGCCTGGACTAGTGCATCTTCTTCTTACCAGAGTCAGAGGATTAGTTGGTTTTTGTTTTTTTGGTTTTTTTATTGTTGTTTGGCATCGAGTCACCCGTGACTCAGAACAATCCTATGTTCAACAGTTCTGAACCCTGCCCTGTCCTAAGCCAGTCTCACTGACTCTGACACACTTATCTCCATTACCCCAGTTATGGTGTCAATCCATGTCATCCAGGGTCTTCCTCTCTTGCGTCGTCCCTCTACCCTTTCAAGCATGATGCTCTTCTCCAAGGATTGATCCCTTCTGGTCACATGCCTAAAGGAGTATTTAGTTTCTGCGTCAGAGAGCTAGGCAACAACTAGGGATGACAGAAAGAGAGTCGATGCTTTTTTGAGCTGTGGTACTGAAGAAGAGTATTGAATATACCACGGACTGCTAGGAAAATAAACAGGTTCATCTTAGAGAGGGTGAAACCGGGCTGTTCCTTGGAGGCAAAGATTCTGAACCTTCATCTGACGTACTTTGGATATTTTCCAAGGAGGAACTGGTCCTTGGAGAGGGGACATCATGCTTGGGAGGGTGGAGGGACAGACAGTAGAGTAGGACCCTCGATGAGATAGATTGATTATTGGGGTAATGGGGTAGGTGTGTCAGAGACAATAAAGTTGGCCCAGGATAGAACAGGGTTTAGGGCTCTTATATATAGGGCCACTATGAGTCACAGGTGACTCGATGGTACATAACAACAACAACAACAACAACAAATCCTACTAGGAACTTTGGTGGCCTAGTTTATCGATAACAGTGCTGTAAAACTTCCATAAGCTAAAAAACAAACAAAAAAACTTCCATAAGCTTTAATCCACAAGGAGATCTATAAAATGAGCTATCCCCTCTGGTATGATTCATAGAAATAAAATTGAGGGTTAGGTATGAGGGAATGAGTTGGTCTTACTCAAAGGCAATGAATGAATTGGGGATTTTTACTATTGCAACTACTACAAGTTTTCATCTTTCTTTAATGTGGTTTATATGTAATGGGAGAAGGATGGTGATTTACTGCTCTGCGTAGGTTCCAACTCAATGGCACATAAAAAGAACATGTACCTTTAGGAGACAATACTTTTGGAACAGAAGGGGAGATATTCATGAGAAGGCAGATGGCAAGGAGGTGGTAAATAGCATCTGCTATTTCCCTCACTGTGGATAGCGGCCCCAGGTCTGGGCTCTAATCCTTTGTCTATGCCGATCTAGTTGACCTTGTCTAAGTCATATATTCAATGGTGTCTGTGAAAGTCGAGCATGATGACAGTAGCATCCATACCATGACACTTTTATGAAGATCAAATCACATTTAGGAAGCAGCTCAAACAGTGCCTGGAATAGAATAAGCTCTCAATTAATGTTGTTAATCATCTGATGAATAACATGTCTATATCTTACTTGGTTCTGTGCCAGCATCACAATTTCTGAAATGCTGAAGCCCATTGCCACAGCTACTGTGTCAATCTGTCTTGCTGAGTGAGACTTACTTTTTTTTTTCTCTGACCCTCCACCTTTCCCACAATGATGTCTTTGTCCAAGGTCTGGCCTCTCTTAACACCATGACCAAAATACGTGATACCAGGTTTCACCAATCTCGCCTGTAAGGAGAAACCTAGCTGAATTTCATCCAAGAAAGACTTGTTAGTTCTTATGGGAGTCCCTGGAATATTTGGTTCTCTTCCCCTACATCACAAACTCATCAATTCTTCTTCTGTTATCCTTATTCATTGTCCAACTTTCACATGCATAGGAAACAACTGAAAATATCATGACTTGGAAAGGTGCACCTTAGTCTTTAAACTGACCTTGTTCTTTACCATTTTGGAAAGACCCTTAAAACAGATTTTCACAATGCAATCTCTTGATTTCTTGACTGCTTCTACCGTGGTTATTGAAGGTGGATCTAAGTAAAATGAAATCGTTGACAGCTTCAATACTTTCTCCATCGATCATGTTGTTACCTATCGGTCTAGTGGTTAGGATTTTCCTTTTCTTAATGTTGACAAGTAATCTGTATTGAAGGCTGTAGTCTTTGATCTTTTACAGCAAGTGCTTCAAATCTTCACTTCCTGCAAGCAAGACTGTGTCACATGCCCAATGTTTGTGGTTGATGAATCTCCCTCCAATCTTGATACCACATTCTTTATTTAGTCAGTTTCTTGAATATTTTGCTCAGCATACGGATTGAGTAAAAATGGAGAAAACATATAATCCCAAGGCACATATTTCCTGATTTTAAACCATGCAGTACTCTCTTGTTTTGTTTGGACAACAGCTTTTTTATTTTTGTATAGGTTTCATATGAACTCAAGTAAGTGTTCTTAGATTTCAATTCTTCCCAATGCTATCCTTAATTTGTTATACTACTATTATTTCACTAGGTAAAATGTACTAACTGATGAAGAGATTAAGAGTAAATATCAAGGGGAGGGGGGACAGGGAGGAAAATTTGCAGCAATGAATAAATGGAAATTTAAAAAAAATAGAAAAATTGCTGACATTAAAAAAAGAAGAGTAGGTATCACGTAAAAGGAGCAAAGGCAATGTGGGGATGGCTAACTTCTAAAGGGCAACTGTCCCCATCAACAATATCCACGGTCTAAAACTGATCCCTACAAGGTCAGACATGACCTCCCACTCTGATGTTCATAATTCTACTAATTACTGGGTCCAATATTCATTGAAAATAGACCACACAATTTTTACAGAATCTCTTTTTACTGACAGTTGTGGGATTTATTAGGAAAATAGGGCAGGTAGAGAAAATAAAGGATATCACACAGTGAAAGTGTAAGTCTAGTCCAGCAACACAAATGCATAAGCTTTAGGTTTGCTCAGTCATCCAGCAACCTTCTCCTCCTAGCAGTCCCAGGTGAGTTCTTCCTTCAAACATCCAGCAAGCAAAGCTTCTGACACTGGCCCTGTCTGGCTCCTTCCATAGTTTCTCCACAGCCTGGAGTCTCTCTTTTGCTTGCATCACAGTTATTGATGACATAGAAGACACTAATCAATGGTGGACCTTGTGTCCTCAGTGGGGGTTGCTGGAGACCACACCTCCATGGGAGTCAAGGGTGGCAGGTGTAACCTCAAAACTTCATTTTACTTACAAAGTCCCATCTGACTATGTGGCCAGGTGTAAAACAATGGATTGAAAAGTTGCAAATCATAACACCATAGATCACCCTCTGGCTTTTCTAGCCATGTCCTTTATATCTGAAGGATCAAACCCACTGAAGGAAGTGACAAAAAAAATAAGGTCCCCAGAATCAATAGAATACCAATTGACATGTGTGAACAAACAGAGCCCTGGACATGCTCACAAGTCTATGCCAGGAAATTTGGAGGACAGCTACACGGCCAACTGACTGGAGGAGCTCTAAATTTGTCCCCATTCCCAAGAAAGGTGAGTCATCAGAATGGGGAAATTATTGGTCAATATCATTAATATCCCATATAAGCAAAATATTGCTGAAGACCATCCAAAAACCAACTAGAAACTTCATTTCACATCTTTTAGGCATGTTAGGAGGGAGTTAATGCTTGGAAAAAGACATCGTGCTTGGAAAGGTGAAGGGTTAGAGAAGCTGAGGAAGACTCTCAATGAGATGGACAATCATGTGGACATAGTGACTACATCAATAAGCTCGAGTGTATCAGAGATGATGAAGATTGCTAAGGTCAGAGACAACAAAGGGAACATGGCAAAAAGGTTGCAAAAAAGGAGCAGGAAACCACAACTACAGCCAGCAATAACTGCTGCAGCCTTGGACGAACTCCCCTGCCACCTATAGCTCTGTGTTTGGATTCGGAGGTGCCACAACACTGGGTGAGCACAGTGACTACTGTCACGTTCCTTCTCACTCAGGAGAAGAGCATGGTGTGCTGTGCTTGGCCACGTGTATTTCCTTCTTGCTTATAAACCTGATACTGATCACTTTGCATAGGTGTCTCGGTTTGGCAAGCTTCTCGAGAGGAAACTTGCATGTCCTTTCCAATGTGTTCCATTGTGGGCATCTCCAGCACTGATACCAGAACCTAAAAAGGACAAGGTTCATATCTGTTACTTATAGGGAGGGTCTCTGTGAGTCAATAACAAGTTTTTTCCATGGGAGAAAGATGATGCTGCAGGCTTACAGCCTTGTAAACGATTAAAATACATAAAAATCAGAATGCATTGCCATTGAGTTGGAACCCACTCATAGCTGACCCTCCATCAATTTGCAGAGAAAGCACAGAAGAGACTACCTAGCTTTTTCCTGAAGAGGTGATTAAAAAAGGTGGACTCCAAGTGCCTGAACCGGACTTGACAGTGCAACTCTGTCCATTAGGCTGCCACAGCTCCCATTGTAAACTATATGAGGCAGTTAGTTCTATTCTATCTTATAGGAATTAGAATCAACTTGATAGCAATTGGAGTTTTTATTTGTTTCACGTCTCCTAGCATGCCTTTCTGTCAAGATGAAGAAATTATCAAACAATATCATTATTTTCTCATTCAGGTAAAATCTTGTTGGAGATAATTTAAAAAGAGTTGGAGCAGTTTATTGAGAAAGAACTGCCAGAAATTCCAACTGAATTCAAAAGAGGGTGTAGAAGAAGGCGAGGGACAGCACTAGTCTCTGGTTTGGTGGAAGTCTTGTTGACCTTGGGTGTGATATGCAATGATGCAACCTAGCTAGCTAAAAGTGGAGAGGACCTGACATGCTTACTAATGAAGCATAAAGACTATAGCCATCAGTTTGCATTATAAATAAACATAAAGAAAGCAAAAGTCTTCGCAACTGAACTAATAAATAACATCATTATAACTGGATAAAATATTGTGAAGGATTACACTTTATTTGAATCCGGAATCCGCTTCCACAGAAGCAGCAGTCAAGAAATCTGCTACATAGAACCTTCTTAGTATGCAATAAAGCAAGAAGTGTCTGATCCAAGCCACGATATTTTCTATTGTTTCACATGCATTCGAAAGCTGAGCAATGAACAAAGAAGACCAAACAACTGATGCCTTTTAATTGTGTTGTTGTTGTGTTCCACTGAGATAGTCAGAATCGGTTTTCAGAGGCAGTTTAATCATAAGGAATTAGACTTTTCATCTTTTTCCCACGGAAGGCCTGGTGCATTTGAACTCTGTGCGTTCAGGATTGCAGCGCAGCTCCTTACAACGATTACAAAATGGACTGCTAGAGAGCAATGAAAAATGTTTTGGATGGAAGAAGTGTTGCCAGAATGTCCCTTAGAGTGCAGAATGGTGAGAATTCACTTCATGTATTTTTGGACATGTTACCAGGACTGCTAGGAAAACAAACAGATTTGTCCTGGAGAGGGTTAAACCGGGAGGCTCCTTGGAGGCAAGGATTCTGAGGCTCCGTCTAACATATTTTGGACATGTTGTGAGGAAAGACCGGTCCTTGGAGAAGGACATCATGCTTGGGAGGGTGGAGGGACAGCGCAGGAGGGGCAGGCCCTCTATGAGGTGGATTGATTCAGTGACTGGGATAATTGGGATGGGAGTGTCAGAGACAGTGCGATTGGCACAAGACAGAGCAGAATTTAGGGCTGTTGTACATAGGGTTGCTTTGAGTCGCAAGCGACTCGACAGCACATAACAACAACAACAACCAGAAAAGCTAGTCCCTAAAGAAAGACATCACGCTTTTTAAAGTAGATTATCATCAGAAAAAAAGAGGACAATCTCAAAACAATATGGTTTTACACACATTGGCTGCAACACTGGGCTCAAATAGCACAATGATTTTTGAGCATGACGCAGGGTCAGATAGTCTTCATTGTATTATTGTACATGGACTTGCAATGAGGTAGAATTGACTTGGTCACCTCTAACAACAACATGATAGGTGCTTTCTGAAAAAACAGAAAATGTATTTGTAGAATATGGAGAAATGGAAACATTCATCCACTGATATTAGTAAATGGTGCAGACTTTGGAGAATAGTTAAACATCGGATGATAATGGGACCCAGCAATTCCACTATGTATAGTCTTAAAAGATTTGAAAACATGGATCAAATAGATGTCTGCACACTAGGGTTTACTGTAGTCCTGTTCACCATAAATAAAAGGAGGAGTAAGCCCAAAAGATTAATTGATCAGCAAAATATAGAATGTATCAACAGTAGAACATCATTCTGTCATAAAGAGAAATGAATTTATGATACATGTTAAGATGTGGATGTTGTTTATTGCCTTCGAGTTGAGCACAACTCTTAGTGACCCTAAGAGCAAAACACATGAAACCTTTCTATAACTATAATAATTTCTCAAAGTTCATAGAGTTTCCAGAGGCATGTTGAGGAAGACTTGGATAGACATTGAAAATGTTGCTGCTTTTGTTGTTAGATGTCATCAAGTGGTCTACGACCCGTAATGACGCTGTCACCATATCTGACTTAGTCATCTCCTGAACAATTCTCAATCTCTAATATGCTCAAAGTCATTGTTACAGATACTATGTCAACCCATCTTAATGAGAGTCTTCCTCTCTTTCTCTGACCCTCTCCCTTTCCTGGAATGTAAAAATAAATAAAGAACAAACAAATAAACAAATATGTTGTTGTTGTTATGTGCCGTCGAGTCACCTGCGACTCATAGCGACCCCCTATGTACAACAGCCCTAAATCC
>NW_006399908.1:7431891-7459966 GCF_000299155.1 Elephantulus edwardii
ATCTGTTAACTGAAATATATCAATTGGTATACCATCTATTCCTGGAGCCTTATTTTTTGCCATATCCTTCAAAGCAGCCTGAACTTCTTTCATCACCATAGGCTCTTGCTCATAAGTTGTTTCATGAAATTCTTCGTGTCTTCCAATTCCTTTCGATACAGTGACTCAGTATATTCTTTCCATTTTCTTTTAATACTTCCTGGATCATTTAATATTTTTCCTAAAGCATCCTTGATTATAGCAACTCAAGGTTTGAATTTGTTCTTCAGTTCCTTGAGCTTAAGATATGCTGAGGGAGTTCGGCCCTTTTGATTTTCTGACTCCAACTCCTTGCACATTTGATTGTAATATTTTGCTTTGTCATCCCGTGCTGCCTTTTGAAATCTTCACTGTAAAGAAATAAGATATAAAAAAGCTTTGTATGATTCCACTTATGGGAAATATCCAGGATAAATATGTAGAAACAAAGGTTATTGGTGGTTGTTCACAGTCATAGGGAGAGGTAAAAAGGAGTTAATTTTCTCAAAATAACAATTTTATAACTGAATAGGCATGATAGTTGCATAATATAATTAACCATATACATAAAAATAGTTGGAATGGTAATAGTTTGATACTTATAGTTTAATTCAGAAAGGCAATCATTAAAGCAGAAACGAGAGCTCTGGTGGTGTAGTGATAAGAAACCGCACTGCAATCCTGAAGCCTCGTGGTTTGAATCCACCAGCTTCTCTGCTGGAGAAGTATGGGCAATCTCCTTCCCTGCAATTAACAGCCTGCTGGCGAATCAGCTATGGGTCAGTTCTGATTCAAAGGTACCCGACACCACCAAAGCAAAAAATATAACAGGAATGTATAACTGTCTATAGAATATTTTACTTCATAGCACAGAAGATTTGAGTTTTCTTAAGTAATCCTTTACATACTTTTTTTTTGCTAATATAAACACATATAATTTTGTTTTTTGCTATTTCAAGTGAGACAGAACAAAGATAATTGAAACTCAATGAATCTTTAGTAAGTAGTCCCTCAAATATAGATTTAACATGCACAATTGCAATGTGCTTCCATTTTACTTGTTGATGGATTATGAACTAATCTCTAAAATAGCTAAGATATGATAGTCCTCTGAAAGAGAGAAAATAAAAACAAACATATAATTAAAAACATTCCTCAGTGCAGGCTCATTGCTAAAGAATAAACTAATTGAAGTCAGATTTGATTGAGATGCCGAAAAATACTGCCCCTGTCATTTAGCACGATTGATTATGTAGTTAGATTATAACTTGATTTTAGCAGTGAATTAGCTAAATTTATTTCCTATCACTTATTATTTTTGGTGCATGTACCGTCAAATCTTATCTGACTAGTACAGGAGGAGATTGCCCCTTGGATTCGAACCGCATACCTCTGGGATTGCAGTGTAACTTCTTGCTAAAAAATCTTTTTTTTTCCTTTTTTTTTTTTTAGGTTTATATTGATGCCTGAGGAAGGTTGAAATGCCTAAGAAATAATTATTACATTCATGTTCAACATAGCAAATGAGAATTTGATCACACTATTGGTGACAGTCTTCTTCTATGTTTAAATGTTAAAACCAACTTAAAATCATTTCATAAATGGTTTATGAATGAATGGTCACGCATAAAGAGCTATATAAAGTACGCATTGTGAAAAGGATGAAAACCAAGCCAAACAGAGGTAATTGCTCTTCTCAATGTGACACAGCTGGTAGAATGTGGCACTGGGGTTTTTTCCCCCCAGACCATCAGTTTCCTCACCGCTATAGCTTTCTGCTGCCCCACCTGGGTGGGCTACCTTCTTTTCTTCTGCAACTGCCTGCCTGGTGGCCAGATCAGAGCACTTCAGTATTTACCTTTGAGGTTAATGAAGTGGAAAAGGGCTGTGAGAAAATACATAGAATTTAATGAGCCATGATTTCTCGTCTCTGAAAAGAACAAACAAACATAAAAAACCACCACCACCACAGTTCTGATGAAAGGTATATGAGAATAACAAGGGAAAAATTACTAATTCAAATATCTCTTTGGATATAGATTTGATTTTAAAATTGAGTGGTAAATTATTTTTAGTAATGGTGTGGATTTAAAGAAATCTGTTTAGCGCAGCATTTGGACTAATTTGTATGTGCCATACTGTTGTTACTGTTAGAACAATAGACCAGAACTTGCTCTATTCTGTATAATCATGATCTCCACGAGGCTCAAGTTCATTATTACAGTCAGTGTGTCAATCCAGAATGAAATATATGCCATTATAGTGTTCCTAAATTAATTGTAAATTGTTAGGTAAACCAGTTTATACACTTCAGTAAATGTAATAGGATCAGTGAAGAATTGCTTTCATGAAACATGCTGCAGTGAGATTCTCATGAGATTAACAGAGTTCAGAAAAAAAAAACCACACTTGTCATGGACTTCTCTCCATTTCTTCACCGGGAAGCTGGTCCAAGGGGAACAGTTAGCTATAAAAAGCTGTAGCAATTACCTACTGATTACTTAAACTCTAAATGAACTGTTATATTTAAAACATTCAATTTCTTAGGGTTTCAATTTAGATACCAACTACTAAATTATGTACAAGGTGCCAGAAATATCCATGAATAGTAATGTAGGTGGGTCTTTTGATTTTCATTACATAGATGAGAAAACAGAAACCAACAGAACTGAAGTAAGTTGTTGAAGAATATTGGACTATGGAGTCAGGCCTAACGTTAATTGTGTTTGGGGAGATTGTTATTCTAAGTGGTACAGCACTTGTCTGTCAGTTTGCTGACTAGGATAACTTGGGGTTGCTGTGCTACTGAAAGCTGTGCCACTGGTTTGTCAAATGACATAAGGGTTAGGTGGACAGGGTTTGGTAGACCCCCCAGATTAAGACAGACGAAGAAGAAAGATTGGTATTCACTTCTTAAATAACAGGCCTTTGAAAACCCTATGACCACTAGACGAATCAAGATAGTTATAGTAGGGTAGTGGTAGAGCCCAGATTGGAATGAGGGTAAACAATAGCAAACATTGTTTAATAATTGGAGTATGGAGTGTTTGTCACTTAGGGAAGGGTAGGATGTGAGGAGGGTCAGCAAAGGAGAGGAAGAATGGAGGGTCAGTGAAGGAGAGGAAGACCCTCGCCCTGGTGGATTGATGTGGTGATTGCCAAAAAGGGCTTGTGTGTCAGGAAGTGTGACATGGTGCAGGATAGAACAGGGTTCAGACCTTTTGTTCACACCGGTGCTATGGGTTGTACGGCACCTATTAACAACAATAACAACAACCAAGAGGTCAGAACTGATCCCCAGTGGACCCTCCGGCAATTTTCAGAGTCAGTGAATCTCACAGGTAGAAACTGTCCACCATTCTCCCTTGGAGCAGCTAGTGGATTCGAACCACTTGCCTTCTGGCTGGCTGCACTGCTTCTTACCATTAGGCTACCAGAGAACAGTGTTACTTTAAAAATATTCTGGATAGCCTTTCTATGAAGATGGCGCCGAAAGCGAAGAAGGAAGCCCCTGCCCCCTCCCAAAACTGAAGCCAAAGCAAAGGCATTAAAGGCTAAGAAGGCATCTTGAATGGCATCCACAGCCAAAAAAAAAAAGGAAGATCCTCAAGTCACCCACCATCTGGCAGCCTAAGACGCTGAGACTCCGAAGGCAGCCCAAACACCCCCGGAAGAGCACCCCCAGAAGAAACAAGCTTGACCACTCTGCCATCATCAAATTTCCCCTGACCACTGAGTCAGCCATGAAGAAGATAGAAAATAACACACTTGTGTTCATTGTGGATGTCAAGGCCAACAAGCACCAAATTAAACAAGCTGTAAAAAAGCTCTATGGCATTGATGTGGCCAAGGTCAACACTTTGATTAGGCCTGATGGAGAGAAGAAGGCCTATGTTCCATTTGCTCCTGACTATAATGCTTTGGATGTTACCAACAAAATTGGGATCATCTAAACTGAGTCCAGCTGGCTAATTCTAAATGTAAATTTTTCTCATACACAAAAAAATTAAAATATTCTGGATATGGTAAGGAGTTGTAGTTGCTGTTAAGTGCCTTTGGGTTGACTATGACTCACAGCGACCATATGAACCCGACCCTATTCTATGGCAACCTGACCATTTCTTACATACTCAAATCCACCACTACAGTCACTATGGGTCCATCAAGTTGAGGGTTTTCCTCTCCTTTACTGACTTTCCATTTTCCCAAGAATGATGTTCTTTTCCAAGGACTGGCCCATTCTAATGACATACCCAAAGCGTGTGAGATGAAGATTCACTCTCCTTGCTTCCAAGGGGCATTCTGATTGCACATTTTCAAGACAGATTTGTTTGTCCTTTTGAAATTCCATGGGCTACTCAGCAATCTTCACTAACACTACAGCTCAAATTCGTCAGTTCTTCTGCCAATCTTATTCACTGTCTAATTTTTCAGCTGTGTAGCAAGTAAAAGATTATGGTTTGGATCAGGTGCACCTTAGTCTTCAAACTGACATCATTACTTTTCAGCACTTTGCAGAGGCCTCTGACAGCAGCTTTTCCTAATACAATGTCTTTTGATTTCTTGACTTCTGGTACAAAAGGTACTGAAGGTGGATGAAAGCAAGATTAAATCCTTGACAATTTCTATCTCTTCTCCAGCTATAATGATGTTGCCTCCTGGCCTGGTGGTAAGAATATTTGTTTTCCTGATGTTTTGATTCAACCCATTTTAAAAGCTGTAGTCTGATCCTCTGTAGCAAATGCTTCAAGTACTCCTTACTCTCTGCAAGCAAGGTTGTGTCATATGTATAATGGAGGTTGCTGATGAATCTTCTTTCAATCCTGATGCCACATTCTTCTTTATAAATTACAATGCAAACTGAGTAGGTATGGAGAAAGGAACAGCCTCAACACACACTTTTCCTGACTTTAAAACAGACCGAAAAAAAAGAAGATCTAAAGAAGAAGAAAATAAAATTCTAAAAAGGAAAAATACTATTGTATTAGAAAACACACAAACAAAAATCACTACTATAATTATAAAAATAAAAATCATAACTGCAAATACAGGCAGAAATGCACAATCTGAAGAGTATACTATTGATGAAAGGGACGTTGTAAAGATTAAATAAATCCCTGTGTGCAGCAAAAACTTTTCCCAACAGAGTGAAAAGAAAATCTATCAACTGGGAACAAACATTTGGTAATACCATCTCAGACAAAGTCTCATAATAAAAGCTTACAGAATATTCCTGGGCCTCCACAATAAAAAGACTGATAACTCAATTACTAAATGTACAAAAGGCATGGAAAGAATTTTTGCAGAAGATATTTGAATGGCTAACAGACACATGAAGAAATGCTCCAAACTACTGGCAATAAGAGAGATGTAAATCAAAACCACAGTGAGATACCATCTTACTCCAGTAAACAGTGGCAAAGTTTAACAGGACAAGTAATGAATATTAGAGAGGATGTGGCGAGATAGGAACTCTTCTTATACATTGTCAGTGGGATTGGATTGCAAAATGTTACAACCATTCTGGAAAGCAGTTTGGCACTTCCTCAAAAAGTTGAACATAGAAATTCTATATGACCCAGCTACTCCACTGCTTGGAATATACCCGGAGAAAATAAGAACTGAGGCACAAATGAAGACTTGTACATCAATATTCATAGCAGCGTTATTCACCATTGCAAGAACATGGAACTGGCCTAGATGTTCAACTACAACCAAATGGGTTGATAAATTATGGTACATTCACACAATGGAATACTACACAGCACACAGGAGCAATGATTTTGTAAATTATTACCTAACTTGGGAGGGACTGGAGAGCATTATGCTGAGGGAACTAACTCAGTCCCACAAGGACAAATATTATATAAAACCATTATTGTAGAATAAGTATAAGGATCCAAAGGGGCGAGGTGGAAGCAGGGGGATGAGAATGTGCAGGAGAAGGGCTGGATTAGTTATAGGGTTGTATAATTAGAAGGGAGGGAGGGATTGGGAGAACCTGGTAAGAAAAACAATGTATTAGAATTTTATAAATAAAGTATAATAATAATAATAATAAAATAACTGAAGAAGTTTTTTTTTTAATAGAGGGCATAAAAGTGGGGAAACTTACTGTAATTGAAGACAGAACAATTAAATTTCCAGTCTAATGCCAGAAAGAATATTTAGTTGAAAAGAAATAAACAAAAATATTGTTCTGTGGTACAATAGAAAACATTCTAACATTTACAGCATCAGGGTCACAAAAGAATAGAAGAAAAAGTGCAGTGCAAAAAAAAAAATCAGAAATAATGGCTGAACACCTCAAAGATATAAACATACAAATGTGAGCAGCTCTCTGGACTCGAGATCAAATAAAAATCTAAAGATGCCCCCTCCCAGGAGAAAAAAAAAATTGCTGAAGAGAAAAGAGGAAAGCAGTTATTAATTAGAATTACTGTGGATGTCTCATAAAAATTTTGAAAATCGTGGTGTCTTAAAAGAAATGAGACAATATTTTTTAAGTGGTGAGACAACAAATAAACTATAATAACGAATTCAGAAGAATGGCCAATTTGGAATTATACACATAGCTAAATAACCCTCAGTACCACAGGAGAAACAAAGACATTTCACCATAAGGAAAACTAACATTATTCACCACTAGACCAATGAATACCTAATGAGTACAAATGAATACCTAAAGTAAATTTTCATATATAAGTAAAATAAAATATAGAAGGAAACTGTGACTATGTTGTTGTTGTTATGTGCCATCAAGTTACCTGTGGCTCATTGTGACCCTATGTACAACATCCCTAAAGTCTGCTCTACCCTTTGCCAATCTTATTGTCTCTGACACACCTACCCCCATTACCCCAGTCACTGAATCAATCCATCTCATTGAGGGTCTTCCTCTCTTGCGCTGTCCTTCCACGCTCCCAAGCATGTTGTCCCTCTCCAAGGGCTGATCCCACCTTGTAACATGTCCAAACTATATCAGCTGAAGCTTCAGAATCCTTGCCTCCAAGGAGCAGGCTGGTCTCACACTTTCTAGGATGAACTTGTTTGTTCTCTTGACAGTCCATGGTATATACAATACTCTTTTCCAGCACCACAGCTCAAAGGCATCAATTCTCCTTCTATCATCCCTAGCTGATTGTGGAGCCAAGTAAACTAAAGCTGTCAACAATCTCAATCTCTTCACCATCTATCATGATGCTTCTAATTGGCCTTAGTGGTAAGAATCTTTGTTTTCTTGATATTGAGCTTCAATTCATATTGAAGGCTGCAGTCCTTGACCTTTTGCAGCAAATGCTTCAGGTCTTCTACAGTTTCAGCAAACAAGGTTGTAGAAACTGAAGAACAAATTCAAGCCTACCAACTGGAAGAGATCTATATTTATTCCCATTCCAAAGAAAGATGATCCAACAGAGTGTGGAAATCAGCAAAATTCTGCTGAAGATCATCCAAAAATGACTAGAATAGCACATTAATAGAGAACTGCCTGAAGTGTAGGCTGGATTTTGAAAAGGCCGTGAAATTAGGGGTATTATAGGTACGGTCAGATTGATCTTGGCTGAAAACAGAGAGTACCAGAGGAATGTCTATCTGTGTTTCATTGATTATGCAAAGATGTTTGACTGTGTGGATCACAACAAACTATGGCTGACTTTGAGAAGAATGGGACTCCTAGAACTGGATCATGCTTATGCAAAATCTATACTTGGACCAGGAGGCAGTATTCAGAATAGAGTAAGGAAACACTGCATGGTTCAAACTTAGAAAGGGTGCACTCCAGGGATGTATCCTATTTCTATACCTTTTCAAATATGCAGAACAGAATATCTGGGAGATCGGGCTCTATGAGGAGAAATATGGCATCAGGGTTGGAGGAAGACTGTGAACATAGAGAATGAAAAAGAAAATAGAAAATACCTAGGTAGATAAAATAGATTTTTTTTTCTCCTGTTGTTAGGTGCCATCGAGTTGAGCATGTCTCATAGCAATGCTATGAACAACAGATTTGAACCCTGTCCTACTCTGTTCATCTTCATCATCTCTGGCACATTTGAGCCCATTGCTGCAGTCACTGCATCAATTCATCTCAGAGAGGATCTTCCTCTCTTTTATTGACGCTCCACCTTTCCAACATGATGTCTTTTCCCAAGGAACAGCCCTTTCTAACAACATGCCCAAAGTACATAAGATGAAGTTCGGACATCCTTGCTCCCAAGGAGCATTTGAGTTCCTTCTTCTCCTCTTAGGATTTTAAAAATAGGATTGTTAGATAAAAGTAGAAGCTACCGCACTAATAGGAGTTTCAATGTATATAGCAGTAGTGCATAAATAATTACATACTGGTTAATGTTAAAGAGATCTACAATAGTTAAGGTTTCTATATTCCACTTCATTCACTTACTGCCATCAATGTAATTCTGACTCACAGGACTCACAGTAACCTGTCATCTGGCTTCTGAGATGGAGGCTAGTGGGTAGTAGCTGGGAGGTGAAGACATAGGTAAATAGTAATTAATTATAGAAAAGGCAGTGTACAAGAATTGTTGGACAAGATACAATGTGCTTGAATGAAACACAATGTGTATGAATGACCTGTATGCAACAAATTAAAATAACCTAACCCCAAAGAGCTACCACTTGAGCAGTTAAAACCCAGCTAGTGACTCTGTCAATTGCTATTTTCTATATTAGTTTGTTTTGTTGGGTTTTTGTTTCGTTTTATTTTTTTAAGCAGGAGTGGTATCCACCTCCTAAACAACATGCTTCTGGAAATTCTATGAACTTTGAGAAATGATGATGATAGTTATAGAAAAGCTTCAGGTTATTTGTTCATAGTATGAGTCATGCTCCACTCCATGGCAATATATAACAACAGTGACTCTGTAGGGGAAAGATGAACAAATCTCTCTCTGTGCAATTAACAGCCTTGGAAAACTCACTAGATGATCAGCTATGAGTCGTTTTCAACTTGAAAGCAATGAGAAAATGAATGAGTGAACGCTTTATAAGAGGCAACTGTTCGTCTTCCCCCCCTCTCAAATATCAGCTGTTATAAAATAAACAAAAACAGCCAAATATCAGCTGGTAGATTTGAACTGCTAATCTTACAGTTCATAGCCCAAGGCTAGACCATCAGGGTGCTTTCAGATTAATTATAAGTAGTTTTTGAAAAGGAATGCAATTTCTATAGTGCATACTCACTCAACACTATTCAAAGATACAGTCCAGAATAAGATATCTAGATACTACAAAAAGATTTAAAGTTTCAAATGCTATGCTGAATAAACAAAAAGGGGTGGGGGAAAGACAGGTTACAATTATTTATAAGTCCAAACATGTTTACATTAAGTGTAATATATTAAACCTATCAATGAAGGTATTTTTGGAATAGATAAATTATTATTTTAGAAAACCACTATTTAATTATAGCTCTCTAGGGAAAAAATGTCACTTTAAAATAATGATAAAAACGGAGCTCTTGTGGCCTAAGGGCAAAGAAGCTGCACTGCAAGCCTGAAAGTGCGTAGTTCTAATCCACCAGATGCTTTGCTGGAGAAGGAGGGGCAATCTCCTCCTATGCCAGTCACATCCAATTCGACGGCCCTTTTACAGAAATTAACAAGCTGAACAAAAAAAATTCATATGGAATTGTAAGAGATCTAGAATAGACAAAACAATTACAGGAGACCATAACCGACATCCAAGCAGATATATGCACACCTATGTTTATCGCAGCTTTGTTCACAATAGCAAGGAGTTGGAAACAACCTAAGCATCCATCAACAAACGAATGGATAGAAAGCTGTGGTATATTCATTCACACAATGGAATACTATGCTGCACTGTGAAACAAGAAACTCATGCAATATTATTCAAAATAGGTGTTCTGGAGGACATTATGCTGAGTGAAATATCTCAGTCACAAAAAGACAAATACCGTATGGTGCCACTCTTGTAGAATGAGGCTGACATCAGGGTCGGGGTAAGACTGAGAAAAACTGGATAAATTACGTATACTGCATTGAAGCTGATGAGGGAGAGAATAGCTTAAAAGTAATATATTTTAGGGCATTATGATTATCATAAGAGTTCGGAAAGAGGGTTGCAGAGTGGAGTATACTCGGGGTGGAGGGTGTGGGGGGGGGATTGTATACTAATGAAGGAGTTTTACTTTTGCTTTTCAAGGAGAAGAGTGAACTGGGGGTGGCGGTGGGGTGGGCAGAAAGAAAAGTGCAACAATGAATGAATGGAAATCCAAAATCTCTGTAAATGTTCATTGAAATTAATAGAGGAAAAAAATTAATAAAATGAGGGACCTACTTTCTGATTTTAAACCTTGAAATCCATTTACTATGATTTAAATGGACATATAAAGTAACAATAAAAATCAGAACAAATAATAATACTCATTTTTATGACCAATGGATTTTTTATAAGAGTACTGAGACCATTTAATATAGAAAGTACGTTCTTGTTAGGTGCCATCGAGTTGACTGTGACTCGTATGGACTACAAGTCAGAACCCTACCCTATCTGGTGCCATGCTCACTACTCCCCCCTTTGCTACAGTCGCTGTGTTTGAGGGTCTTCCTCCTTTTACTGACCCTCTACCTTTCCAAGCATGATGTCTTCTCCCAAGGACTGGGACCCTTCCTGACACTATGGCCAAAATATGTGAAAAGAAAACTTGAAACACTACTGGAAATGATCAAAGATACAGCAGAAAGGTAGTCTTTAATCAGTACTGCTAGAAAATCAGCAAATCCATATACAAAAAAATGACTATGGACTCCTTTATCAGAGTATACAACAGAATTAACAAAAAATGGACCACAGACCCAAATACAAAGGTAAAACTATAAAGTCCTTAGAAGGGGAGAGAGGAGTAAATCTTGACCTTGAATTAAGCAACAGTTACATTAGGGAGCTCTTGGTGGGGTAGCCTGTGTAAGCTGCTCTTTTGACTCAAAGCCCGCTCCACTATCATGGTTCCAAATCATCAGCAGCTCTGTTGGAGAAATAAGGGGAGTCCCCTCCCCTGCAATTACAGCCTTGAAAAAAAAATTCCACTGGACAGTCAGCTGGGGTTAGAATCTGACTCAGCAGTATAGACTCGAGTTGTTGAGTTTGAGTTACAGAGATACACTACCAACAGCACACATGACAACTTAAAAAATAATCTGAAATTCACCAAAAACAGTAAAAACTCAAAGCATTAAAACAAAGTAAAACTGCAAACTTACAGGATGTAATAAATATATTCAAGCATACTGCCCTAGGGTCAATTCCCAAGTCATAGCTTCAACCTTCCATTGCTTTTCTGAGGCTGTAAATCTTAACAAGAATATTCTTGAGAATATTCAAACCTTGAGTTGTCAATGTGTGCCACAAGGAATCCTAGAGTGGGGCTGAAATGGGAGAAAAAGTTTGTAAAACACTAAAAATGTATTCGGCAGGGAGCTCTGGTATCCTAGTGGCAAGAAGCTGTGCTGCCATCCCAAAGGCATGCAGTTCGAATCCACCAGAGAAGGAGGGGCAATCTCCTCCTGTGCCAGTCGGATCTGATTTGATGGCACACAACAAGGGGGAAAAATGTATTTGGCAAGATACTTTCATCTGTATTCCATAAAGAATATAAGAATTCAATTTAAAAAGACAACCCAATTTTTAAAATAAATTGGTTAAAGGATTTAAATAAATATTTCTCTAAATAAAAATACATAAGTGAGCAATAGCATATTAAAACTGGCTCAGTATCATTAGTAACTAAAATATTAACATCTAAGCCACAAGGAAATAAGCTGGGCACATATCAAAAAAGATGGTAACAAGTGCTAAGTAGAACGAGAAGCTACCGAAACTCTCATATGTTGTTAATATGCCACCCAGCTCCAATTACCTGAAGCCAGAAATAGACGGTGCTTAACTGCCACAGCTGGCCTTCCTGAAAGGGAATACATTTAGAAGGCCTGAAGAAAGGGGAAGATAACGGGAGGACAAGAGTAAAAAATCACAAAATAAACCAGCTTACTGATCTGATGGAAACTGGTGCAACTCCCAAGACTCTAGCCTTCAGACACTCTTCAAACCTGTAACAAAACCCACTAGCCCAAATTCTAGGCAAATGATAACAGAATTTAGGTGCACTCACAAGAACAATTAATCATATGAGACTCAAAGGGCAGACAGCATTTTATCCTGAGATAAATTTCACAAGGCAGGAAGGGATAAGATAGAAGGACAAGAGGAATGGTAAACACAAGGAGGAAGTGAGAAGAACCTTGTTACATTCTGAGCATTGTAATCAGCACCACATCTCAGCAACAAGAAAAAAACAAATCCTCACTACTGACTGGCCAATAGGCAACATCATGATAGATGGAGAAAAGACTAAAAGTGTCAAAAATCTTACTTAGATTCACCACCAGTACCTTTGGAACCAGCAGTCAGTAGATCTGGAGATGCATAGCACTGATATAGTCTGGTGTCAGGGACCTCTCCAAGAGCAATGAAGTCAGTTTAAAGACTAAGGTGTACCTAATCCAAGCCATGAGCTTATCAATTGTGATGCATCTGAAAGCTGGACAAAGACTAAGAATGACAAGCACTGATGACTCTGAGTTGTAGTGTTGGAGAAGAGTATTGAATATTCCATGTACTGCCAAGAGAACAAACAGGTCTGTCTTGGAGAGAGTGAAACCAAGGTGCTCCTAGTGGGCAAAGACAGTGGAAATCTGTCTCACATACTTTGGGCATGTTATCAAGTGGCAGTCCTTGCAGAAAGACATTATGCTTGGAAAGTTGGAGTGTCAGTGCAAAAGACTAAGACCATCAATGAGATGAATTGACATAGCACCAATAGGGGCAAGTGAGTTGGAAATGGCAAGGGTGGCTCAAGAAAGGACAAAGTTCAGAGCCACTGTTCATAGGATTACTATGAATAGTAGTGAACTTGAGAACATGTAATAGCAAATTAGGTGCTCTGGTGGCTTAGTGATAGGGGGTTGGGAAGAAAATCTGCTGAAGGGTGACTTCCCACTCTATGCTACATAACAAAGGTGAGTACCTAAGCTCACACACCCTTCCCCCTTCCTGTCAGTTGTTCTTATACGCTGTCAAGTTTCCTGTGACTCACAGCGACACTATGTACAACAGTTCTGCACCCTCCTCTATCCTGTGCCAACCTTATTGTCTCTGACACACCTACTCACTCAGTCAATCCATCTCATCAAGGGTCTTCCTCTCCTGCGCTGTCCCTTCACCCTCCCAAGCATAATGTCCCTCCCAAGGATTAGTCCCTCCTTACAACATGTCCAAAGTATGTCAGACGGAGCTTCAGAATCCTAGCTTTCGAGGAACAGCCTGATCTCACCTCTCTAGGATGAACCTATTTGTTCTCCATGGTATAGTCAATACTCTTCTCCAGCACCACAGCTCAAAAGCTTCAATTTTCCTACTATCATCCTGCCAATAGTCCTATCAAAATTACTTACCACCTAATTCTGTTTTTGGGTATCTTATGTTCTTCTCTATAGCAGTCATTGTCAATCAGTTTTCTAGATCATGTGTAGAAAAATCACTCATGACCAACTGCCTGGGGAAGAATTGGAATAAGAGGACACTAAAGTAGTTTGCGTCATCATATCTGAATACATGTCTGTTAACCCAGGGGTGTTTGCAGCAGATGCCATTTTTAAGGAATGCCTTTGAGCATGGGCATGTAGTTACCATAACAACCACGTGAACCCACTGATTGGAATTCATCACATTTCTTTATGAGCAAACATTAAGCTTTTGCTCATTTAAATCTTTTTATAACCCCAAAGATTGTTTTGCTTCAAGATCTATTTGCCCCTCCAAGTCTTCATTCTGGAAGTTTTCTTTTGTAATAAATACTTTGCTTGTTAAAAGCTCTAATCTCCGCTTGTTCATTTTTGCCAGTGGGAGAAAAGCCCTTGCCCTCTAGATAGAGAGCCTTCCTCCACGCCAGTAGTGTGTATTTGTCTAGTTATATCTTTGTGTGAAACAAACTCCTCAAGAAACTTGAGAAGATTAAATGATTTTTATTATGACTGAATAAAAGTGTTGGTGAAATATAATTAATATATTGTTATACTTCTTATATGCTATATATTTTTTACTTTATTTATACCATGACTCTTCCCAAACAAAAGGTGTATGATACAATGTTTTCTTCTGTATGAACATTAGATTGATTATCTGACTTTTTTTTGTTGACTGGATGGCACCTAACAATAACAGTGATCTCATAATATTTATATAATAAGGAAACTATATCAATTATATCTGGAAACTTACTAGGTAACACGCTATTGTGCTATTGTGTTTTGACTTTAATATTTTTTCCCTGGCTAGTCTACCAATATGAAAAATTACAATAAACTAGGAAGTCATGTGACCTGTAATTATATAATTTTGACAAGAAATGTTACCTTTACAAAAATATCCACATACATTTGGACCATAAAAAGTAAAGATCCATCCACCAGATGCTCTGCTGGAGAAGGAGGGGCAATCTCCTCCTGCTCCTCCTGTCAGATCTGATTTGATGGTACACAGACACAAAATAATAATAATAATAATAATAATAATAATAATAATATAGTAAGGATCCTTCCCATCTCAATTCTCCTTTCTGGGAAAAAAAATACTAGATTTTTTTTTTTTCTGGTATCTCAAGAGAGATTCTAAACATATACAAAACATATATAAAAACGTATTTATTTGTTCATACAAATGGAGATCTGCTACACATCTTTCAGCATCTTGTTTTATCCAACATTATTTACTGCCTCTTCCTTCCAAATGTCAGGATGCTATTCCGTGTGTGCTGATCCCACAGCTACAAGAATACTCATCTCCGCCTCCTTAAGCAGTCATCACAGAGAGGATACAAAATCAAGGCAGGCCCGTGTCTATCAGAGTAGTGCTGCTAAGTTCAGTTTTTTTCTGAGACTTTTGCTAGTGAATTGCAACTTTTAACCACACAATGAGCATTTGGGCCCTTTACCCAATTGCACCACAAGGAACACGTTTACAAAAGAAGATGGAAGAAATACACAGACAGTTACTGCACCAGAAAGAATTGGTCAACAAAGAAACGTTTTTAGGAAGTAGCACCTGATCAATAATGAGTATAGCTGAAGGAAGAAGTCTAGGCTGCACTAAAGGTAAACCAGGCTAGATTATAAACGGGGAGAAAACCTTACCTCATTAAACAAACAAACAAAAATGTTCCCTTATGCTACGGCAGCAAGTAGTAACAGACCAGATTAAACTCCAGCTTGTCCATTTCACGGCAGAAAGTTTCGCCTGTGAATCACCCCGCAAGTGTGTGAAGAAGTGGTTTTAAAGTCATTTTTGCCAGCGCGTTGCTCTGGGCTGCAGGGAGGAAACGCCCAGAAGAGCTACCAACCAGGAGGAGGTGACCCGGGGCGCGCCACTGGCTGCTCCCGGAGACGCTGGAGAGAGGGCCTAGCAGCCTGGAAGTGAAGCCCCATCGCTCGGAGCCCGGTTCCCACCAGGGAGGGCGAGCCCGGGAGCTACATCTCTTCTGGGGTCTCTAGGGGACGTTAACACCCAGGTGACCCCGACCCCCTGGCAGCTTGTCCACCCTTAACCCGGAGCTGGCAACAGCTTCCTCCAAATTCCACGGTATATCCAATGTCCACGCTCGCCCAGCACCCCAAAACTTTGTTGCAACCACCTGAGGATGCAGCAGCCCGGGAAGGAATGGAGCTGCAGGCTCAGGACACCCGCGACCCCTGGGCCCCAGCTCCCTGACCATCACGACTTCCTGGCCTGCACCCCACGCCCCCGCCACCGCCCGGGGTACACATAGGAGAACCGCAATGCCAGGCCAGGGCTCCAACTCTACCCGCCTGCAAAACGAAAGAAGAGGCGGGCCAAAGGGGAAGGAAGAGAAGGAGGTTTACAATAATAGCAAAATGAGGGTTCGACAGGTCGGGGAGACGAGAGCATCAGGGCGCCCTACCTGCTAGCCCAGAACACAGGTCTTAGTTGCCGGGAAAGGCTTCGCCTTCTAACCCCACGTTGAGTAGCTGGTACTGGAAATCAGCGCGCGCGGGTCTGTTGTCTTGGAAGGGTGGGGCGCTGCTGCGGTTGGCTTAAAATCAGAAGGAAAAAAAGGAGGGGGGGAAGCGGCAGGAAGAAAACAAACATGTCACTGTTAAAATATGAGGTAAAACACAAAAATAAGAGCAAGCTCTTGTATTCTTTCTAATCAGAAACGTATGATCTGTGAGAAAGAAGTTTGCTAAAAGATCAGTTTCTTAGCAGGGAATGGATAGGGTGGGAGTGAGAGGCGTAGCAGGCGAAAAGAAACCATTCTTTCACAAGATTCGTTTTAATTTGCATCTGCTCCCACCCCAAGACCCTTGGCAATTGACCTTGGGCAGACTTGGCCTTGGCAATGCAATGCTGACAGGAAATAGGCCCAGGGCCCAGGCATTTTGTTTGCTCCTTTCAAGTATTGGAGGAGGCCAATTTGATCTTGGAGTGGGCAAGGGCAGAATGCCAGCAATGAGAGAAGGGGGAGCCTATGTTTTCTGACATACAAAGAAAAATGCAGTGTGTTAATTACCATGCCCAGGCACAAGTGCTTCTTTCAGACTAATAGGATTCAGATCTGTGGCGTTGAGAGGGGAAAGAACAAAACAGTGACAGGAAGTGAGACCTCCAAATGCTTCCTGACCTTATAAAGAACTAAAAGCGCACAGAAGTAAATCAGTTTAACTGCTGAGGAAAAGTCGGAAGTGTTCCACTATGGAAGAAGTTTGGTTAAAGGGAAACATGTGAGAGTAAAGGTCTAGAATTTGCAAGGAGGGACCAGACTTTGGAGAGGGACGTCATGCTTGGGAGGGTGGGTGGACAGCTCAGGAGAGGAAGACCCTCAGTGAAATGGATTGACTCAGTGACTAGGATAATGGGAGTAGGTGTGTCAGTAAGGTTGGCACAGGATAGAGCAGGGTTCAGAGCTATTGTGCACAGGGTCGTTATGAGTCACAAGCAACTGGACCGCACATAACAACGACAGATGCATGCTATTTGTCAGTATGTGTGTAAGGATATCAGTATGTGTGTAAGAATAAGTTTTAAACACTCCTACTGTATTTTTCAGTAGAAATTACACAAGATGATCTTCAAAAGTGGAAATAGTGTGTTAAAAGCATAAAGGAAAATGGGAATCAAAGCAACAGAAAATTAACAATATTAATTTGTTTAAATGCATGAAAGGGGACAAGAAGTTGAGCTTATGAATGTAGTCATCTACAAGAGTCCCACGAAAGTTGCCAAAAATTCAAGACAAAACATGTCTTGTGAAATATATTGCTTTGGGGATAAATAAACAACTAAAAGCAAGTCATATGCCTCAAATTACAATTATAATGGAGAAGTAGCCATTCAAATCCAGTCTGATTCCTGATCAGATAATTTTCCAGTTACTTCAGGAATATTTCGCTACTTTTTGTACTTTTCTATTTAAGAAAAAATATTACTGTGCCTGTGTATACCCAGAAGCTATACATCAGATGGAATATTCAAAAATCTGAGGGAAGATATGATGAAGAAGCTAGTACCATTAGTCACGACAGCTCTAGGTGCCAACTGATGTTCATATGTACGTTCAAATTGAAGTTGAAGAAAATGAAAACAAATCATGAAAGCCTGAGGGGTAAAGGAGGAAGGTGTGCAAAAGTAGGGGGGGTGTGGAAGTGTCTAATCTCCTTTAACTCCACAAGAACTTGGGCTGATGAGGGGCAAAATAAAGATTCACAGCTATGGGTTAATACCTATAAAGTGGAGAGGTGACATGCCTCAACCTTCCAACCTCGTACTAAATTTGACACCGATTTCTGCCCCCCTGACCCCCCAGCATTCTCTAATTTTCTGTTGGGTGCATGGCAATGGTCAAACAGAAGTCACAGACTATGCTCAAATTATGGTTTTATGAGGTAAGAAACATTCAAGATATAACTCTTCAATTATAAGAAAGTCTCTTGCTCACAAGCAGACCTATCTGGCCCTTGACTCCTCAGCCTGTCCTCTGTCCTGCTCAGGCAAATGTTGGAAAGTTCTTTTAGAGGAATCTCACTGCCTGGAAAGGTGGTGGAGGGTCAGAGTCAGAAAGGAAAACCCTCAAAGAAATGAATGGCTTGATATAGTGACTACAACTATGGTCTCAAGTGTGTCAGAGTTGATGAAGATGGCGTAGCACAGGACAGGGTTTAGATCAAAGAGTTTCTATAAGTTGTCTTCAACTTGATGGCACCTAACAATAACAACATTATGTTAGTAAACTGAGGCCTTTTATGAGTTGGCCAGACTAACTTCACCAATTGGCAATCTTCACTTGAGTCAGCTCACAAACCTTTTTGTCCTCAAGCACTCAGCTTTCTCATTCCAAAGACCAGGAAGCCCAATGTGCCATCTCCTGCCACTTTCCTCTTTCCTGCCATCAGGAAATTCTCTCAATGTCTTCTGTTCTATAACACATTCTCCATGTCCCCTCAAACTAGAAAGTTCTCTGTATAGAGATGTTAGATCCAAAGGACACAGTCTACTAGCATGACTTCTTTCTTGGTGGTAGTGAGATTCCCCTTTCCATCAGTGAGGTGTCTAATTTTAAACCTAACTTGGTTTAAAACAGGTTTAAAGCAGACAGGAGATCAGATGGTGTATTGCACTGCAAAAGTCTACACTCAGGGACCTCTCCAAATTATTGATGAGTAATGATATCAGTTTGAGGCTTAAGGTGCACCTGATTCAAGCCATGATTTCTTCAGTTACTTGTTACTCATGTGACAATGACTAAGAATGGCAGAAGAAGAATCAATGGCTTTGAGTCATGGTGTTGGAGAAGAGTCCATGGACTACCAAGAGAGCAAGCAGGTCTGTCTTGGATGAAGTGTAAGCAGGTGCTCTTTAGATGCGGGGATGGTGAAACTTGGTCTCACATACTCTGGGCATATTGTCAGGAGGGACCTGTCCTTGGAAAAAGACATCTTGTTGGGAAAGGTAGAAGATCAGAGAAGAAGCGGAAGACTCTCAATAAGATGGGTTGACACAATGACTGTAGCAATGAGTTTGAGCCTAACAGAGACTGTGGGGATGGCACAAGATAGTGCAAAGCTTAGATCTGTTGTTCAGAGGGTCACTATGAGTCATCACAGATTGATGGCACCTGACAACAACAACACCACAATTAGGCATGCATGCAACTTTTCTTCAAGATGGACTCAGTTGCAAAATCTTTTGAAAAGATTTTGGATTGTATAACAATGAAAGAATTTTTCTTTTACTTTTCAAAACGAAGGCTGCATCATGGAGTGGACTTGGGGGAAGGGATTGTATAACAATGAAAGAATTTTTCTTTTACTTTTCAAAACGAAGGCTGCATCATGGAGTGGACTTGGGGGAAGGGATTGTATAACAATGAAAGAATTTTTTTTTTTTTACTTTTCAAAGAGAAGAGCAAACTGGGCAGGGGACGTTGGGCAGGGGAAAAAACTGCAACAATGAATGAATGGAAATCCAAAGTCTCTGTAAGCTTTCATTAAAATTAATTAATTAAAAAAAGAAATATTAAAAAAAATCTTTTGAAAAGATTACACAATGGTTTTCATGACCTGTTGAGGAACGTCCTCCAGCGGCAGGGATGAATCTTCTGCTTGTTCCAGTTTGTCAGATCTTGATCACAAGTGGGGATTCTGCACATGCCCCACAAAACTGGCTTACGCTGCTCCAACTTGGACCATAGATTTTGAGGTTGTTAATCTACAGAAAATAAAAGTCTTATAACATGAGAGGGTTAGCAAATACAAGACATTACTGGCTAGCAGGGTTTCCAGCAAGAACAATATATTAGGAGGGGCTGAGGGGTGTTGTTCCAGGATAAGCTTTAGTCATTTATCTACAAAGTTGTCTGAAAACTTACATTATCTGCAAGCTATGCATGACACTTAGTGGATCACAAGTTTCTTGTTGCAAAGTTCCATCCAGGCATTTGGTAGGAGTTACAAAGACTATGCATGAAGGACTTATGTTAATTCACCACACCACAGAGTCAAAGTATATTTCACCTGAAATTAGAAATTTCCTCAAGAATGGATAAGACACATTTAACACTAATAACGAAGACCACAGACATCAAGAGAGAAGATCATTTAAAGGATATAAATGAATTAATTGATGATCACTTAAAGGACAGAAAAACTAGAAACGCATCTCAGAAGATACTTTGAAAAGCCTTACAACTAAGCCATCAGGCCTGCCTCTTGAATATTTTTGTTGTTGTTGTGTACTATCAAATCAGAACTGACCCATAGTGGACCCTCTAGCAGGTTTTCAAGGGACAGTTAATTGTATGGAAGGAGAATGCCCATATTTCTGCCGTGGAACAGCTGGTGGATTCGAACTATAGACCTTTGGGATTACAGCTCAGCTTCTTGCCACAAAGCCACCAAGTTAAAGGAAATAAATGACAATGAAAGTGAACTGAACAGACTACTTGAAATGGCGAACCAAGAAGACAGAGTGAAATAATGAAATGTGCTTGGAGTTAGAAAATTGAAAAGGGCGAACTTAACTGACATTTCTCAAGCTGAAAGAAGAGAAGAAAAATGCAAGTCTCCAGTTACAGTATTAGAGGATCCTATGGGTAAAATATTGAACGAAGCAGAAAGCATCAAAAGAGTATGAAAATAATCACAATATCACTATATCAAAAATACTTGTTTCAGTCTTCACAGTAGGTAGTATGTGATCAAGAACTAGATGAAGAAGTCGAAGCTGCATTGAAGGTGTCAGTGGAAAACAAAGCTGTAGGATTGATGCAGTAAAAATTGATATGATTGACAAGCAGATGCAACATTGAAAGCACTCATTCATCTGTAAGAAGAATATTTGGACAGTATTAGAAGGATATCGGGACTTTGGGAAAAATTATTCTAAATGTGCAGCATTAAATTGGAAGAGAATGACAATAACAGTGCGTATCAGGGTAGTTTCCCATGAGCAAATTCCTGCACGTGGATGTGATGCAAATACTATTATGATATACATCAGTGTATCAGTGCAATGAAAACTTAATAAAGGCAGACAGCACAGTAAAACATTGTTTCTGTGTGGTGTATCTATCATGGAAGATTGCAACATTATTAAAACTTTACCTGGATACTTTTGATAAAGTTAGGGAGATCTTGCCCAGGAATTCACGTTCTGGTGATTTAGAAGTCTAAACTGTTGGCTCAATATCAGGGAATATTAGCAAAACAGTTCTTTACAATTACAGTTATGGTGTCTTTGTGAACAACAGATTTTAGTATTGTTTCTGTTATGAGTCATCAAGCCGCCTGAGACTCATAGCAACCCTACATACCCTCTGAACCCTGCTTTGTCCTGAGCCAATGTCACTGTCTCCAACACAACTACCCTCGTTACCTCACTTACTATGTCAACCCATCTCATTCAGGGTCTTCATCTCCTGGGCTGTCCCTCCACCCTTCCAAGCATGGTGTCATTCTCCAATACTGGCCCCTTTTGGCAACATGCTCAAGTATGTGAAATGGAACCTCAAAATCTTTGTTTCAAAGGAGCATCTTGGTTTTACTCTCACCAAAACAGACCTGTTTGTTCTCTTGACAGGTAACGGTATGTTCAAGACTCTTCTCCAGCACAAAAAATCAAAGGCATTGATTCTTTTTCTGTCATCTTTAGTCCTTGTCCTGCTCTTTGATGCATAGCAAGTTATTACAAAGACTATGGATGAGAATAAGGATCACCTTATTTTCAAGACTGACTTCATTACTCTTCAGGATTCTGGAGAGGTCCCTGACAGCAGATTTCCCTAATACAATTCATCTTTTGTTTTTCTGACTCCTGAGTGACAAGAGTGTTGATTGTGGAACCAAGCAAGTTGAAATTTTAACAATCTCAATCTCTTCTCCATCTGTCATGATGCAATTGGCCCAATAGTGAGAGTATTCATTTTCTTGATATTGAGCTTCAATCCATATTGAAGAATGCATGCAGTCCTTGACCTTCTGTAGCAAGTGCTTCAAGTCTTCCTCACTTTCAACAAGCAAGGTTCTATCATCTGCGTTGCACAGGCTGTTGATGAGTCTTCCTCCAGTTCTCATGCCACAGACCTCCTCATGAAGTCTAGCCTCATAAATGATCTGTTCCACATATAGATTGAAAAAGACATGGAGGATAGGATGCATCCTTTACCCACACTTTTCTTGACCTTGACTCATGAAGTGTTTCCTTCCTCTGATTTTGATGACTGCCTCCTGGTCCAAATATATGTTTCGCATGAACACAATTGAGTATTCTGAGATTCCCATCCTTCTCAAGGTTAGCCACAATGTATTGTCATCTACACTCAAATAGACATTCCTCCTGTACTCTCTTTCAATTAAGAACCATCTGACATTGGTCATAATGTCCTTAATGCTATGGGATCTTCATATAGCATATTATAAGGCTATTCAGCTAATCTAAAGGTGTTATGGGCATAATCTTGTATGATCCAGGAATAGTTTAAAGAAGATGCAGAGAATACACACTGTACTGAAATGAACTGGCTGACATGGAAATATTTCAGAAATTACATTATGATTATGAGTCAAGGGTAACAAAGAAGGCCCAGCTACACTTATGTCACTGAAAAAACAAGGCCTAAGAAATCGATGGGATATCAATTGTATGCAGCCCTAGGCATTCTTATCAGTCTATAAGAGGAAATTTGGAGCGTAGCTGCCAGGCAAACAGACTAGAAGACAGTCATACTTTTTTGCCTATTCTCAAGAACAAGGATCCAAAAGAATGTGGGAATTATCAATAATGTCGTTAATTTTACATGTTAGGAAGAGTACACAGAGTCACTGTACTAAAAAGAATTGGCTGACACAGAATAATTTCATGAAACAACTTATGTTCAAGAGGCAATGGTGATGAAGAAAGAACTTCAAGCTGCTCTGAAAGAATTGGCAAACAATAAAGTCCCAGGAATTGATGAAATTCCAATTGATATATTTTATCAAACAGATGCAGCCCTGGCTCATCAGGCTGTACTAAAAAATCTGGAGAACAGCCAACTGGCCAACTGACTGGAAGTGAGTAATACTTATTTTTATTTTAAAAAAATAAAAAGCTGGCAAGTTTGTGGAGAAACTGGAACCCTTATTCACTATTGGTGGGAGTGTAAAATGATACAAACACTATAGAAAGCAGTATGGTGCTTTCTCAAAAAGTTGCAAATAGAAATACCATTTGACCTAGCAGCAATTCCACTGCTGGAAATATACCCCCAAAAAACCATAATCGCTACCCAAGCAGATATATGCACACCCATATTTATTGCAGCATTGTTCACAATAGCAAAGAATTGTAAACAACCCAAGTGCCCATCAACAAACAAAAGGCTAGAGAAGCTGTGGTATATTCACACAATGGAATACTATGCTGCGTTGAAAAACAAGGAATTCATGAAATATTATACAAACTGGGTGACCCTGGAAGACATTATGCTGACTGAAATAACTCAATCACAAAAGGCACTACTGTATAATGCCACTGTTGTAAAGTGAGACTGATATTGGGGTTGGGGGGGTGGGAAACTAAGAGGCGATAAATAATGTATATTGTATTGAAACAGATGAGGGAGAAAACTATTTAGGAAGAATATATAACTAGGTATTATTGTATGACAAGAGTACAGAATGAAAGCTGCATAGTGGAGTAGACTGGGGGTTGGGGGGGAGATTTTTTTTTTTTACTTTTCAAAGAGAAAAGCAAACTGGAGGGGTGTGGGCAGGGTGGAAAATAATCAACAATGAGTGAATAGCAATCCAAAGTCTCTGTAAACTTTCATTAAAATAAAAAAGAAAACATCTAATAAAAAAAGAATTATGCAACAACAACAAAAAAATAAAAGCAAGTGTGGAAAAAAGGGAAGAAATTATTGAATAATATCACTAGTGTCATATGTAGGTAAAATCCTGTTGAAGATCATTTAAAAATGACTGGAACAATATATTTACAGAGAACTATCAGAAATGCAAGCTGAATTTAGAAGAGGGACATCTTTGCCAATGGTGAGATGGATCTTGGCTGAAGGCATGGAGTACCATAGAAATGTCTATCTGTGTTTCATTGACTCTGCAAAAGTTTTTAACCATGTAGATCACAACAAACTATGGCTAACTTTAAGAACTATGAGAATCCCAAAACACCTGAATGTACTCTTGTGAAATCTATACTTGGACCAAGAGAGAGTTGTCAGAACAGAGCAAGGAAACACTGCATGGTTCAAAACCAAGAAAGGAGTGAACTGAGGATGTGTCCTGTCTGCACAGCTTTTTACTTTGTATGCAGAACAGATCATTCAAGAGGATGGACTTTATGAGAAGAAATGGGGAATCAGGATTAGAGCACAAAGAGAATAAAGTGACACCCCAGTAAGAATAGCAAAATTCAACAGAAGAGCAAACAACAAATTCTGGCGAGGTTGCGGAGAAATCAGAACCCTTATTCACTGTTGGTGGGACTATAAAATGGTGCAACCACTATGGAAGGTAGTATTGCACTTTCTCAAAAAGTTGCAAATAGAAATACCATTTGACCCAGAAATTCCACTACTGGAAATATACCCCAAAGAAACCATAACTGCCACCCATGTAGATATATGCACACCCATGTTTATCATGGCCTTGTTCACAATAGCAGAGTTGGAAACAACCTAAGTGTCCATCAACAAAAGAATGGATAGAGAAGCTGTGGTATATTCACACAATGGAATACTACACTGCTTTGAAAAACAAAGAACTCATGCAATATTATTCAAAATGGGTTACCCTAGAGGACATTATGCTGAATGAAATATTTCAGTCACAAAAGGACAAATACTACATAGTGCCACTGTTGTAAAATGGGACTGACATCAGAGTTGCGGAGAGACTGAGAAAAATTGGATAAATTATGTATACTGCATTAAAACAGAGAAGGGAGAGATCTGTTTAAAAGGGATATATGATTAGGTATCATTGTCATGACAGGAGTCCAAAACAAAAGTTGCATAGTGGAGTGGATTTGGGGGAGAGATTTTATAACAATGAGAGAATTTTTCTTTTTCTTTTCAAAGAGGAGAGTGAACTGAGTGGGGGGAGGAGGAATGGGCAGGGAAAAAAGTGCAACAATGAATGAATGGAAATCCAAAGTCTCTGTGACTTTTCATTAAAACTAATAATAATTTTAAAAAATAGTAGAAAGTGAAAGTTTAACCATCTCTTTGCCAATCTGGATGCCTTTTATTTCCTTCTCTTGTTATATTGCCCTAGCAAGTACTTCCAATACAATATTGAAAAGAAGTGGTGACATTGCCATCCTTGTCTGGTCCCTGTTTGCAAGGAAAATATTTTTAGTCTTTGTCCATTGAGAATGATGTAAAAACTCTTAGTTTTGCATATATACTTTTCACTATGTGGAGGAAATTTTGCTGAGTGTCTATCAGGAAGGGGTGTTGGATTTTGTCAATACCTTTTCTGCATCAATTGCTAAGATCACAGGGTCCTTGTTATTTACTATGTTAATATAATGAATTACATTGATTGTTTTTCTTATGTTGATCCATCCTTGCATACCTGTTATGAATCCCACTTGGTCATGGTGAGTTATTTTTTTAATAATGCTTTTGGCCTCTATTGGTTAGGATTTTGCTAAAGATTTTTGCATCTATATTCATGAGAGATATTGATCTGTAGTTTTCTTTCTTGGTAATATCTTTGCTTTGTTTTAGTATTAGGGTTATGCTTGCTTCATAGAATGACTCTGGAAGTATTTCATCTCACTCCAGTTAACAGTGACAAAGTATAACAGGGCAGCAAGTAATAAATGTTGGAGAGAATGTGGCAAGAAAGGAACTTTTTTTTTTGTGAAGCCCCTGCTTTTATTAGCAGAAAATCAAAGCTTACAGTAAAACACGATCTCATAAGATGGGTAAATATTTAAACATATGGAACAAAGCATAGGTCATATGGAACAAAACATAGGTAGATATGAACAGTTTTCAAGAAAACATCTTTGTATTCATGAACAAGGTACTGCACTCTCAACAACCTTATCAAGAACTTTAGAAAATAGTCTTTGTTTAACAGAGAACTTCCTGATCTTTTTCCTAGTGGTACGTGCTCCAGGAGGTCTGAGACTGCTTCCACACCTCTCCATTTTTGGTATTATTTGTCCGCTTTCAGGCATTGTAGTCAAGTCAAGAAAGGAACTCTTATACATTGTTGGTGGGATCGTAAAATGGTACAACCCTTCTGGAAGGCAGTTTGGCACTTCCTCAAAAAGCTGAACATAGAAATTCCATATGACCCAGTTATTCCACTACTTACAATATACCCTGAGAAAATCAGAACTGAGGCACAGATATTTGTACACCAATGTTCATTATTCACCATCACTAGAATATGGAAACAGACCAAATGTCCAACTACAAACAAAAGGATTGAGAAATTATGGTACATTCACACAATCAAATACTATACAGCACACAGGAGCAATGATTCTGTAAATTATTACCTAACTTGGGAGGGACTGGAGAGCATTATGCTGAGTGAACTAACTCAGTCCCACAAGGACAAATACTGTATAAAACCATTACTGTAGAACTAGTATAAGGATCCAAGAAGGGTGAGAGGAATTGGAAGCAGATAGATGTGGATGTGCAGGGGGAGGGGGTTTAATCATCGGGTTGTACAATTTGATGAGTGAGGAGGAGAGGGAAATTGAAAGAATTTGTTCTTAAAAACAATGCATTCTAGTTTTGTAAATAAACTAGTAGGAGGGGAATAAAGGATTAGAGGAGGACTCATCTACAATTTATATTACGCAGATGATGCAACCTTGCTTGCTAAAACTGGGGAGTACTGGAAGCATTTGCTGCAAAGGATCAAGAATGTAGTCTTCAATAGAGATTGAAGTTGAACATCAAGAAAACAAAGATTCTCACTCATGGGCCAATTGATAACACCATTATAGATGGAGAAGAGATTGAGAGTGTTAACAATTTCAGCTCACTAGATTCCACAATCAACACTCTTGGAACCAGCAGTCAAAAAACCAAAAGATTAATTTCATTAGGAAAAATCTGCTCTCAGGGACCTCTTCAGAGTGCTGAAGAGAAACAATGTCAGCCTAGAGACTAAAGTGTGCTTCATCCAGGCCAGGGTCTTTCCAATCACTTGTTATATACATCAGAGAGCTGGACAATAACAAAAGATGACCAAAGAAGAATAGATGCCTTTGAGTTGTGGTGCTGGAGAAGAGAATTGAACGTACTGTGGACTGCCAAGAAAACTAACAGACATATCTTGGAGTGGATGAAATCAAGCTGCTCCTCGGAGACAAGGATTTTGAGGATCCATCTCACATACTTTGGCATATTACAAGGAGCAACCAGTCCTTGGTGAAGGATATAATTCTTGGAAGGGTAGAGGGACAGCAGAGGAGAGCAAGATCTCAGATAAGATCGATTGACACAGTAACTGGGCTAATGAGGGTTGCAAAGTCAGAGAGAGTGAAATTGGCTCAGGATGCAGCAGGATTCAGAGCTATTGTATGAGCAGTAGTCACTATGAGTAGTAGTCGACTTGATGCCATGTAATAACAATGAGGAAACTATTGCTGAAGATTCTGGAGCCTGGACAGAGACTTGAACCCTAGACCCTCAGATCCAAAAATGAATGATGAAGAAATTCCAGAAGTTCAAGCTGGATTTAGTAACAGAAGTCGTGGCATGAGAGGTATTGTGAACGTCAGATGGATCCTGTCTGAAGGCATAGCGACCCTATGTACAACAGCCCTAAACTCCACTCTGTCCTGTGCCAATAGCACTGTCTCTGACACTCCCATCCACCTCATAGAGGGCCTTCCTCTCCTGTGCTGTCCCTCCACCCTCCCAAGCATGATGTCCCTCTCTAAGGACTGATCTCTCCTCACAACATGTCCA
>NW_006399908.1:7460416-7471229 GCF_000299155.1 Elephantulus edwardii
CTTCTTGACATTGAGCCTCAATCCATATTGGAGGCTGAAGTCCTTGACACTCTGCAGCAGGCGCTTCAGGTCCTCTTCAGTTTCAGCAAGCAGGGTTATGTCATCTGCATAGTGCAGATTGTTGATAAATCGTCCACCAATCTTGACCCCACATTTCTCCTCATAGAGCCCAGCTTCCCGGATAATCTGCTCTGCATGTAGGTTGAAAAGGTATGGAGATAGGATGCATTCCTGGTGTACGCCCTTCCCAATTTTGAACCATGCAGTGTTCCCTTGTTCAAATTCACCAGATGCTCTGCTGGAGAAGGAGGGGGCAATCTGCTCCTGTACCAGTCAGATCTGATTTAGACAGTAAATGTAAAAAGAATACAATAAAAATTAAAACAAACAAAATGTAAAAAAAACAAAAAAAGAACAATACAATAAAGCAAGACTAGAATTGCTGGAACATGAGGGAGAGTGACTTGATAATTATAAAGTTGTGGACTTAAGAAAATGACCAGGATGTGAGAAAGCTTAAAGGCAGCTTTATTAAAGGAGCCGATTAAAGGCAGCTTTATTAAGGGAGCTCCTGGGCAAGGTTCCTTGGCTTGGAAAGAGAGTCCAGAGGAAGTCACGCCCAAGGTGTATTCTGGCAGGATTTTATAATAGGGTCTTAAGGAAGAGGGAAGGGTGAGGACATTCTACTGTGGTTAGTCGCTGGTCACACCAGGTGAGTGAGTCTGTTCATTCTTCTTTTTGACATGCTGCAATTCCTAGATTCCTATGTCTACAGATTACAGTCTTCAGTTGATGGATCACAGAACTGATGACTGCAATAGGTCACCACAGAAACCCTACAGATTACAGTCTTCAGTTGATGGATCACAGAACTGATGACTGCAATAGGTCACCACAGAAACCCTACAGATTACAGTCTTCAGTTGATGGATCACAGAACTGATGACTGCAATAGTTCACCACAGAAACCAAAGGATGAGACAGATTCCTTATGCCCCCTGGCCCTCATTTTGGCCCAACAATAATAATGAGAGAAAAAGGTCTTGATCACTCATTTTACACAAAGACAAAGGAACAAAACAGTTGGTATTGTGCCTATTGTGACTCATGGTTGAAGGGACAGCATAAACCCTATTTTTTATAAACCCCCATTAATGCCAGAAGCAGAAGCGGGCCATAAAAGTTCTTAGCTTAAGGCAAACACGAGTGCCCTGGGTAAAGTCTTATCTGTCCTTGCAAAGTAAAGAATGAACTAGTGTCTATGTGACACAGGAAGAGTAAAGGCAGGCAAAGTAGCCAGCCCGTCAAAAGCCGATCCACATGACTGATCCCCCAACCCACCAACCATGATCTCAATCTCCCTGCCCCAGTGGGAGCACCCAGGAGAGCCATAAAAGCAATTGGGAGGGAGGACTCGGGCCTTTTTTTCCCTCGCCACCTTCTTACTGAGAGAGAAAGCCTCCACTAGTGGATACTCTGGAATAAAGTGCTTATTTGTATTTACAAACATGTGGATTATTCTTTTGAGGGGCATTTTGTGGGCAGAATAATGGTGACACCATGTGTGTTAGAACAGAGCTGTGCCCCATAGAGTTTCCTATAGCTCAATATCAGGCAGCTTTATTACTAAGGCTTTCATCTGAGAAAACTCTGAGCATAGATTTGAATCTTCAAACTTCAGGTTGTTGTTGATATGAGAAATCAAGTAGACTACAACTCCTAGTAGCCCTATGAGCAAGAGAGCTATCACAGTTCTCCAAATTGCTCAAGCACATTGTTACGGTCAGGTTCTACAATCCTTATTCATTGTCGACAAACTAGAGCTTAGAGCAAAGGCGTTAAGCTGGGAATTTCTTAGAGGTTTATGTGTTGATTTCACTTGGTGGACACTGATGGGAGAAATGAATACTGGATATTGTAGGATATAAATTGTGTGTAAATGTGTCTTAATCTACTACTTGTTTGTTATGCTAAAAGGAAAGATTTGCCTCTTTAAATTGTTCATGGAAAGTAGAATTTAGTATTGGGCACAAAGGTTTAGCCTAGGGAGAAGATTAAGCCCCAACCAATACTCTGAGTTAGAAGATTTCCATTTGAATGGACTTTTAACACCCCACCCTTCATGTGGACTTGTGAATGAAGAGATTTTCATTTTAAAGATGGAGGAGGGGTGCAGGGGAGTAGGAGAGAGATTTTGATTTAAAAATTGGAGCAATTATTTTGCCTTTGGATACAGTGACCCAAGAAACCGGTCCTCATCATGACCTCCCTTTCAGGAATGGAGCTTAAAGGGAACTGGCAAGAGTCCTGCCTCATGGTTACTGTCTGGGTCCATTTAATAAGTAGAAGTTACATAGCAAGGAAGAGATAAACTGAGTTTGGATGTGTTCCATCAGCACTACTGCCCTAGCATGCACAGATGTACAGGTAAATGAAGAAGAGTTGCTAGTCAGAGTTGCAGAGAGTGGTGAGGACTCCTGACATGTTGACTCAGCCCTTTTGAGGGGCTAAAGTTAAGACTAAAGGAACCAGTTGATCTGAAATGTAGAAAAATATGTAAACATTTACGTTTGCAGCTGGTGCCCACTGAGCCTAGCCAATGGTTAAGGAATAGTGGACAAGAAACAGTCTAGATGAGAAGATTTTTGATTCTGTGAGCTAGTGTAGACTGTGGTAATCTGATGGCTTGGTCTAGATTGGAATTATCTACAGATTCAAGTGCTGAAAATTACAACAGGAACAGAAGATTCTTCAGACAAAGAAACATGCTTTCCCCTTAAAGTACTGGTTCGAGCAGTATGCCCAAATTAGAAATGGACTATCTAAAATGGGATAAGAAGCATGGAATAGCTGGTTTTACATACTTTCATAAATATAGTTATTAGTAGAACATGGAACAAGGGGAAAGTTAATCCTCCCAATAAAAAAGTCAATGGTTAGAAAACCAGGGAGTAGACTATGGCATTATGGATTTATTGTTCAAAATTATTTTCCTTTTACTTCTTTAGACTTCCACCATATGACTTGAAATAGAGTGTGGATAAATTAATCATTATGGAATTGGTCCATTTTTCTCATTCTAGCAAGTTTAAACTTAGTCATCTTAGCAGCAATATGTGGGAATCTCACTAGTAGCAAGGAAGAAGTATTCAGTGCACAACCTTTGACCTTTGGAGCCAGAGATTCCTGTGACAGACCAGGATCTACATGGGAGTGTTACTGAATGCAAGGGGTCCTTTTCATAGTCTATTGTTAATAAAGACAGATGGATTACAATATCCAATGCACTTTATTGCAGATCTGGGAGAGCAGAGAGAAAAACTGCTTCAAAAACTGTTTCTCCATCTGGGAGTGATCAATAAGCTTCTATACTTGGGTTAAATGTTAATCCACTTAACCTATTACTTTTGTTAGTTAAAGTTACAGGATTTCTATTTATTTATTAATTGTGAACCACTGAGTCAGAACCGATTCATGTCAGACCCTCCAACGTGTTGTCAGAGGCAGTTAATCATATAGGAGGAAACTGCCCATCCTTCTCCTGCAGAGCAGTTGGTGGATTTGAACTGCGTGCCCTTAGGATTGCAGTACAATTTCTTACACTAGGCCACCAGAGCTCCCTACTGGATTAAGATAGAGCCTAATCTACTGTATGGCTACTACCATAAACGATACAGAGAAACAGGGAGACGGAGGAAGGTGATCATGTAACCGTAAAGCTGTAAGTCAAGTGTATCTGGAACTATCAGAATAGGAAGAGAAGTTCCATTGGGTACAGCTCCTCCTTAAAAACCTCAAAAGACATTCACATAGCCAAATGTCCTGACATCAGAATTCCAGACTACAGAACTGAGAGTCAAGCCATTTCTTAGAAACCTCGCAGTTTATGGTGTTATTAGCACCTCTAGGAAATTAATGTCCTGTGCTTTCAAGTAGCTGTTGAGTCAGAACAGACCTGCTCCAGAGAGTTCTCTAAGTTGTAATCTTTACGGGAAAATAAACACATACTTTCGTATCCTCAGTAATGTTATCATTATAGCATGTAGCAGGGAACATGACAAAATCAAAACTTGGCAATAGTTTCAGCTGAGTATGCAAGGTGTTTTGCAATGAGGAAGAATCTAGAACTAGAGAACTAAGAAAGTTTTAAGTGGTTCAGGAAAGAATATCCACCAGTTTTTATAATTGGAAATGTTACCACATACAGCCTTTAGAATTCTAATAGAACAAAGGAGTGGAAGTATAGCAAAGCACTATTCGAAGGTTAATTTTAGTCAACAAATACATCCAAAGTGTCTACTTTGAATCAAGTTCTTGGATTTAGTGGTCATTTAAAATAAGAGACTGCTTTCCTTCGAAACCTTAAAAACAAAATGAATCTGCGAAAACAAAGTAACAGGAATAAAATTGAGAAAGTTGGCATGTGCGCATTTTACAGGTGAAGATCTGCATGAAAAGGATTCTTAGATGGATAAATAATTGTCATTGTGATTCTTCATGTAAACTGTTGTAATTGTTATGTGCTGTCGAGTCACCTGCGACTTACAGTGTTCCCATATACAATACACTAAACCCTGCTCTATCCTGTGCCAATCTTATTGTCTCTGACACACCTAGCCTCACTACCCCAGTCACTGAATCAGTTCATCTCATCTAGGGGCTTCCTCTCCTGTGCTGTCCCTCTACCCTCCCAAGCATGACATCTCTTTCCAAGGACTGGTCCCTCCTTGCAACATATCCAAAATTTGTCACATGAAGCTTCAGAACCCTTACCTCCAAGGAACAGCTTGGTCTCATCCTCTCTAGGATGAAGCTGTTTATTCTCTTAGCAGTCCATGGTATATGTAATACTCTTCTCCAGCACCAAAGCTCAAAGTCATCAACTCTCCTTCTATCATTCCTAGTCATTGTCCAGCTATCTGATGCATCACAAGTAATGGCAATGATCATTGCCTGAATCAAGTGCACCTTAGTCTCCAGACTGACATCATTGCTCTTCAGTACTTTGGAGAGGTCTCTGACAAGCAGACTTTCCCAATGTATTCATCTTTTAATTTTCCAGCTGCTGGTACCAAGAGTGAAACTACTAATGCAATAATTACTCTCTTACCCGCATCTACTACTACACTACAACATTCTTCCCAGTAAACCCCATTATTCTCGAATGCTGTTCATTTTCCCTGTTAGGTTGTAGTTTTGCTCCTCTTTTCTAATATTTCCTCCCTCTCCTTTCCCCTCTTGTGATCTAACCCATAAGGAGCTGTGAATCTAACTCAAAAGGCTACATATTTCTGGTGGTTGGAATCCACCAGTGGTTCTGAAGGAGAAAGATAACCATCTCTTTCAGTGGTATTTACAATCATTGAACCCCAGAGGCAGGTCAGCTCTGAGGCTGAGCTGCATTGAATTTAGGCTTTCCACCAAGCTGCACAGCTACATGGGTAAATAGATCAAAATTAGAAACAAAAAGAGTAATGAACTTGTCTTTTAAAAGAAAACATGAAAGAATTGTGGTTATCATAGTCACCCATTTCTTGAGAGCATATGACTTTCCTCACTTTGGAGGATGGATGTCAGGGTAGCTGGGATAATTTGTCTTAAATGTAAATGAAAATGTATTGTGTTACAAAATTGTTTTTATTGAAATTATTGGAAAAGTTATTCTTAAAAAAATCTTTGTTGACTATGGCAAAAGGGAGGAAATTTTGTCTCTGAAAGAAAGTAGTGTCTTAAAATGGGTCTCCTGGAAGAATGTTTGGTGAGTTTTCTTGTGTAAGACAGGTGTCTAGTTACAGCTACCTTCACTCCAACCTCCTTCATCACTTCATAAGGAATATCCTTATGGGACCTGCACCAGATCCTGGAACACATAGTGGAGGAAGTGGTCGAGGTCCGTAAGGACCACAGAATGGGTAAAGTCAAGGTAGAAGATCTCTCACAGTAATACTCATGGCATGGCAGGTATTACGTTTCTCCAGCAGTATATAGGAGTTTTCGTTGTTTCAGTTTTTTTTAAAAACTTATTTTTTGGGGTGTGTGTGTACTGTCAAATCGGATCTGAAGGGTACAGGAAGAGATTGTCCCTCCTCCAGCAGAGCATCTGGTGGATTCAAACCACACCCCTCTGAGATTGCAGTGCAGGTTCTTGCCACTAGGCCACCAGAGCATGCCATTATTTTTTATATATATAGTACTTTAGTTACAAGGTAAGTATACATTGTTTTTCACACCAACTCTTTCTCATTTCCTTCACCTCCACTGCACTCATCAAATTGTGCAACTTTATGATTAATTCCACATCTCCACCCATCCTGAATCTTCTGGTACCCCACCCCTATCTCTACCCCCCACACTCGCCTTGGATCAGACTCATTCTACAGCAACAGATTTATATAGTATTTGTTCTTATGGGACCAAGTTACTTCACTTAGCATAATGCTTTCCAGTCCTTCCCAAGTGAGGGAGTAATTTACAAAATCATTGCTCCTGTGTGCTACATAGTATTCCATCTTGTGAATGTGTCATAATTTCTCAATCCATTCGATTGTGTTTGGGCATTTTGTCAGTATATAGTTTTTAAGAGATCACAGAGCCCTTAGAAATGTTTTAGGTGCTTATACACCTAAAGAGAAATGGAATAACCTCTTTAATGATTTCCCATTCTATCAAGTGCTTTTGTGATTATACATTAAACATTTATGTTTTAAACGGAGTCTGGATGTGTACAAGAAAAAATTCCCAAAGTGAAATGGTAAGATAAGGTATTGGAGAAGTGTAAGTGTAATGCAGTTTATGAAAATGAAATTAAATCCTAGTAGTGGTGGTGGTTGCTTTTTATTGATTGCCATCAAGTTGAGCACAACTCATAACAACCTTATGAACAAAAGACCTGAAGCCTTTCTTTAACTATCATTGTTTCTCAAAGTTCATAGATTTTCCAAAGGCATTTTGTTTAGTAAATGAATGCTACTCCTGCTTTACTCGTGGCTTAAATCAAATGTATCCTGATCTTTAAACTAAAATCATAACTCCTCAGAACTTTGGAAAGGTCTTTGAAAGCAGACTTTCCCAAAGCAACACATATTCTGATTTTTTGAGTACTGACACCAAAAGTGTGATTGTGGATCCAAACAAGGGGAAATTGTTGACAACTTTTCAACAGTGGCGAAGACCATTATACCCTCGATTGTGTGATATAAACCATATTGAAGGCTACAGTTATGGTGATATATTACTATATTCCTTACATAAGAAGGAGATGTGATATGGTTGGATGTCTCAGTTATCGGAGGCTGCTGTAACAGTGATTTCACAAAGAAGTGGCTATAATGAATAGAAACTTATTCTCTTAAAGGTTAGAAGGTTAGGAGCCCAAATACAAGGTGCTAGTTCTAGAGGAAGGCTCCACATTCCCTGGAGATTTGCACGTGTGTGGGCTACATTTGTTGATATTGGAAAGCGTTACTGTGCAAGGGCAACGGGATTCCTTTCTTTATAATGTTTTTTTTTTTTTTTTAAAAACACACTTTACTCCTGGCTAATATTTTTAATATTCGTAGTCATGATTCTGCTAAGATTTGTATCAGGCCAGTTAGAGTAAATGTTGAGTCAACATTGCCTCCGTTGGTTGCTTTGCTATATAAGTCCGCGATTTCGGACATCAACATTCCCTCTTTTGTTCATTTCTCTTGCTCCTCTTTGTCCCTTGAGTTTGGTGATTCACTGAAAGGTCTCTCAGAGACTCAGACCCATCAGAGGAATAGTTCACATGACTTTAGGCTGGTGAGCATTGTAGACTATGAGGTGCAGGGTAGCTGGAAAGGCAGGCACCCCCAAAATGAAAAAGTTAGCACTGAGCATGGATTGGATATAAGCCTCTACTAGGATCTTGTTGCAGAAGATAAAAAAAAAATGTAGCCTTCGGTATGGATTGCATCTCAGTGTCAGTAAAACAAAGATTCTTACCTCTGGATCGATGGGCAGCATCATGATGGATGGAGAAGAGATTGCCAACAGATTCATCTTGCTGGGATCTACAATTAACACCCTTGGTACCAGCAGTCAGGAAATAAAAAGAAGCATTGCACTGAGAAAATCTGAAGTTAGGGACCTCTCCAAATTATTGAGGAGTAATTATGTCAGTTTCAGAACTAAGGTGCATCTGGTTCTGACCACAGGCTTTCTATTACTTGATTTCTGAGAGCTGGACGAGGAATAAGGATTACAGGAAAAGAATTGATGACTTTGTGCTGTGGTGTTGGACGGTCAAGAGATCGAACAGCTAGCTGTGTCTTGGAGAGGGTGCAGCTGGAGTGCTCTTTGGCGGTAAGAATGATAAGGCTTTACCCTACATATTTTGGGCATGTTGCTAGGATGTGCTATTATTCCTTGGAGAAGGACAAGATGCTGGGAAGAGTGGAGGGTCAGAGAAGGAAAGGAAGACCCTCAACCAGGTGGGTTGATGAGGTGATTGCTGCAATGGGCTCGTATGTGTCAGGAAGTGTGAGAATGGCCCAGGATAGAATAGGGTTCAGATCTGTTATTCATAGGGTCGTCATAAGATCTGAACCCTGTTCTGTCCTGTGTCATCTTCACATTTCCTGACACGAAAAGCCCATTGCAGCAGTCCTTGCGTCAATCCTCCTGGTTAAGCATCTTCCTCTCCTTTGTTGACCCTCCACCCTTCTCAGTATCTTGTCCCTCTCCAAGGAGTATCCCATCCTAACAACATGCTACACATAGAAAATAAAAATCCTCACCACTGGACCAAGGGGCAGTGTCATGATAGATGGAGAAAAGACTGACTTTATCTATGATTTCAGTGAGTTTTAGGAGACTGTGAATCTCACAGGAGGAGGTTGCCCACTTTTTTCCTGCTGAGCTGCTGATGGTTTCGAACCACAGAGAGGTTTGGCCTTTGGATTAGAAGGGCAACTTCCTATGGACAACACCACAAGAGCTCCACAAATTATATACTTGTATTTTAGGTTGACACAATTGTTATAAGCAGTTTAAGTATGATGTTGTTGTTATGTGCCGTCGAGTCGTTTGTGACTCATAGCGACCCTATGTACAACAGCCCTAAACTCTGCTCTATCCTGTGTCAATCGCACTGCCTCTGACACACCCATCCCGATTACCCCAGTCACTGAATCAATCCACCTCATAGAGGATCTTCCTCTCCTGTGCTGTCCCTCCATTGTTCCAAGCATGATGTCCCTCACCAAGGACTGGTCCCTCCTTACAGCAAATATATTAATTTTTCTGTAACACATATTATAAAATATCATAAGTTGTTAATTTGCTGTAAAACATATGAAATATGTTTGCTGTGGAAAAATATTCTGATGAATTTAATGCTTAAGTATAAAAATAAGAATATTTGTGGGAAAAACAAACCCCTAACACTTTAACATGCCTAAATAGGCCTCTTCGAGCACTAGAGCCCCACTGACCACTGGAGGTGCAAACCCTTGGTAAGGAATTATAACAAAAAATAATTTGCCTGTAAAGCTACTGACCTCAGCATGTGTGAATCCTGACAAGGGAATGTAACTTTTTACTGCCCATGTTGATAAGAGAACATAACTTGTAAATTTAAGATTAAGAACTATGTTAGAAATGTACTGTTATGTGGGAGGAATAAAATAAGAAATATGTTAAGAACTTATTATGTTATATGCTAGAAAGAAAAATAAATAAATATGCTAGGAATTTGCTGTTAGAAACTATGTTAAGAATATTTGTGAAAACATATTGAACAGCTGATATGCTCAAACATGCCTCTTAGTGTCTCTGGGCCCTAACTGACTATAACAGGTGTGGACCCTTGATAAGGAAATGTGACTAGTTACTGCCATGTTGCCAAGAAAACCCAACTAGTATTGACATGATTGGCTAAAACCATATTTTTATTCAATATGTCCCAGGATGCCCCACTTGCCTCACCATAATGGGCAGAGTGTGGGCAGAGAAGAAAGTGTGCAACAATGAATGGATGGAAATCCGGAGTCTCTGTAAACTTCCATTAAAATAAAAAAAAAATCCCAAATTAAAAAAACAAAAAACAAAAACAGTACCTGGGCATGTTGCAAGGCGGGATCAGTCATTGGAGAGAGACATAATGCTTGAGAGGGTGGAGGGAGAACACAGGAGAGGAAGACCCTCAATGAGATGGATTAATTCAGTCACTGGGGTAATGAGGATAGGTGTGTTGGAGACAATAAGATTGGCAAGGGATAAAGCAGGGTTTCGGGCTGTTGTACAGAGCGTTGCTATGAGTCACAGGCAACTTGATGGAACATTACAACAACAACTGCGGCAACAATAACAAATATCCAAAGGGAGCTCTGGTAATTGAGTGGAGAGGGATTTGTGCAGCCAATCCAAAGGTGGGCATTTCAAAGTGCACAGCTGTTCTAAGACAGTAAGATGGGCAATATCCTTTTGTGCGATCTACAGTCTGAAAACCTGCTGAAGGGCCAGGATTGGGCTGAGGCGGTCTGTTGTTTTAGGCTTCCTTCTCCACCACAATTGCTGCAGAGTGCTTAACAACACTGCACTAGAGTTCATATAATGTAGTCACATGTGAGTAACTAATTTGATGTCAAGGAAAGCAGACCACCTTTGAAAATGTAATCCGACCTCCACCAATGAGCTGAAAATACAAAGAACAAAAACAACTTTTCCTTAGGTTGTGTCTGGCACCTCTATAACTCTAATATTCTTCACTTCTTTCTTCTGCGTGTATGTCTCAACTTTATCCCATATTCCAAGCTATTTTTCATATACATTAGGGATGACAATGTATAAT
>NW_006399908.1:7471469-7477023 GCF_000299155.1 Elephantulus edwardii
CCCAGAGGCGCACGGTTCGAATCCACCAGATGCTCTGCCGGGGAAGGAGGGACAATCTCCTCCTGTACCAGTCAGATCTGATTTGATGGTACATGCACACAAAAATAATAAAATAAAATAAAAAACAAACAAACAAAAAAACCCCATTTGGGCCTGAGGGCCTGTGACACTCAGGCCTAGTTTAAATTGGTTTTTTTTTTCAAACATTCTTCTCAATGGTATAGCACTACTAGTCTGTGCATTGCTGTACAGAGGTAACTCGTGGTTGCTGTGATGCTAAACACTGTGACACTGATGATGTGTCAAAAGCTATAATGGTTACCCATGGTGGACAGTGTTTGCTGGAGCTCCCTGATTAAAACAAGCCTGGAAGCAGCAATGACATCCACTTCTGAAATGGCTTGCCTCTGGAAACTCTTATGAACAGTGTTCAGGTCTTTAGTTCAGCGGGTCACTATGAGTAGTCTTTGACTTGAAGACACCTAACAACAATAACAACACTTTATATATTTCATTTCCATTGGTTCGATGAGAAAAGTGAAGAATAATAGACTTATGTTTCTATTAATCTAGCTTCATTGGTTTCCCACCATCCTTCACTTTACTCCCTTGTGTTTGATGACTGTTGAGTCTTATTCTGATGATTCTTTAGAGGAAGACACCATACTCATGGTTGGTATTTATTTTAGGTGTAAATTTGTCTTTTGGCTGGTGCACCACTCTGTGATTTATAAAATCAGGAGTGGTTTAAGTTTCACATTTAATGGGTACATCAAGTAAAAAAAGATTTATGAGTTCCATTCATCTTTATTGGTACATTAAGTTTGAACCTTTCTGAGAATTTGAATTTTGTTTTATGATTTTGATCTATTTCTACCTGGACTATTTATTTGCTCTCAAGGAAGATAAAGTTGTGATTATTAGTTTTATAGTCTCTTCTATGAGTCTTTGTTGTCCTTGTTTTTATTTTGTTCTAGAAACTCAAATAATTGTTTATTATCTGACAACTTCTCAAGGTCTCCTTTGTTGTAGACTTGCTAACCAGCTCTTTAATCTTGGTTACCTCTGGGAATTTCTTCTTTCAAAATCTAATTTGGGATACACAACTCCAGTTACACAACTCTTTCTCTGTAAGAATATCATTGAAATGCTTTTGTATTTCACTTTTCGATTCTTAGAGTTTAGTTCTTGATGAAACAATAGTAACATGTAAGAACTCAAAGTCTCAGTGTGGTTTATGAAACATGCAATGGAAAATGTGATTCTTGTTTAGAAAAATACTGGGGTATTACTTCAAGATTAATACAAGTCCAGGGACCAAAAGATATGAGGCACATTCCAGTGAATAAAAACCAAACTCGTTGCCATTAAGTCAATTACAGCTCAAAGTCATCTGTAGGATGACGTAAAACCACCCACAAGATTTCTGAGACTGTAAATCTTTTTGGAAACAGATTGTCTCGGATTTCTCCCATATAGTGGCTGATGAGTTTGAACTGCAGATCTTTGGGTTAACAGCTAATCTTTAACTAGATACACTTGAAAGATGTTCTGTAAATTGTTGCTGTTTGTTTTGTATTTGCTATTGATCAAATGGTGATTTTTAGAGATTCCACGGGTTATAGAGATTTTACAGATCCCACGGCTTACAGAGGAGATCTTGACTGTACTGTTTCCTTCAGCTGATTGTCAAGCTTTTTCTTCAATGGTGTTACTAGGTGGATTTGAGCTGCCAAACTTCAGGTTAGCAGTGAAGTATCAGCCATTTGCATCATTTAGAAATTTCATGTGGCTGCCAATCCCATTGCCATCTCAAAACCTCAGAACTCATACTCACTGCCATCAAGTTGATCTCACTAATAGCAATCTTTCGTCAGGTTTCCGAGGTTGTGAATCATAATGAGAAGAGGGTCCTTTACAGTGGTTCAGTGGATTCAAGTCATCTTTTGGTTGTCAGCACAACATTCTACAGATAATGTTGCCAGAGTGTTTTAAAGCCTGCTAGGTCGTTCCAAATCATGATGATCTTATGGACAGAGTGGAACCACCCTGTAACGTTGCCAGGGCTAGAAATCTTCACACAAGTAGACTCACATTTTTTTTCTCCTATGGAGATGCTTCTGGGTCTGAACTACTAGCCTTTTCATTTTCAACTAAGTGCTTTAGGTACCGTTTTTGTTTATGGTTTGTTTTTTTTTTTAAAATTTGGGATTTTTTTTTTATTTTAATGGAAGTTGACAGAGACTCTGGATTTCCATCCATTCATTGTTGCACACTTTCTTCTCTGCCCACACTCTGCCCCATTCGCTTTTCTCTCTGAAAAGTAAAAAAAAAAAAAAAACACACAAAAAAACAACCAAAAAAACCCCCGATCCTTTCTCTGTTATACTATCCCCCTCCCCCAGTCCACTCCACTATGCAGCTTTTATTCTAGAATTTTGTCATGACAATTATACTTAACTGGTCCTTGGAGAAGGACATCATGCTTGGTAGGGTGGAGGGACAGCGCAGGAGGGGAAGGCCCTCTATGAGGTGGATTGATTCTGTGACTGGGGTAATCGGGATGGGTGTGTCAGAGGCAGTGCGGTTGGCGCAGGATAGAGCAGGGTTTAGGGCTGTTGTACATGGAATCGTTATGAGTCACTCGACGGCACATAACAACAACAACAAATATTCCTCCTAAACAGTTCTTTCCCTCATCTATTTCAATGCAGTATACATTATTTATCCCCTCTTAGTTTTCTCCCAACTCCAATGTCAAACCTGATTTACAATGGTGACACTGTGCAGTCAGTGTTTGTCCTTTTGTGGCTGAGATATTTCATTCAACATAATGTCCTCCAGGGTTGCCCATATTGTATAATATTTCATAAGTTCATTATTTTCAATGCAGCATACTATTCCATTGTGTGCTTTAAGTACTGTTTTAACCCGGGCCACTCTTTTCAGGTGGGCATATACTAGTAATTCCCACCACAGAATGAGTAACTTCTTAGAGTTCATGGAAGAAATAGGATGGGGCAAGAGGGAAATTTGTGATTGTTACTTTGATGGAACCAGTCTTGGTATGGAGAAGACACAGCCCCAAATTATTTACATGCAATGTAGTCACATTCAACAATTCTGCACACAGAAAAAGGTGTGCTTTTCTCGTACCCTTCGTGACACTGAAGGACATGAAGGAAATAATATGTGGTGTAAAGTATTAACTGAGTTTGTTAGTTGAGAACTACTACTGTAGCTATTAGCTGCATATGGATGGCTTAGTTCTCACATCCTATCACGGGCAGTGACTTAGGATATAGTTCTTCTACTCTGTTCTTTTAGTAGTGCCCTTCACAGTAACCAAGACACATGAGGACAGAACCTTCTCTTTTTATCCCTCAACATCAGCTGGTTCATTCTTTGGCATAGGGACAGTAGGGTTGACAGAACAGTTCCAGGGCCAGCGTGCGGGTTTAAGTGTAGCCAGCAATTGAAAGCTTTGTACTCACATAATTTCTTCAACTTAATAATTGGGTGATGCTAAAGAAGAGAAGAATTGCATTAGGAAAGTCAGCTATGAGGGACCTCTCAAGAGTATGGAAGTGCAACGACATTAGACTGGAGAATAAGGTGTGCCTGATCCGGGTTATAGTCTTCACAATTAAGTGTTATACCTCAGAGGGTTGGACAGTGACTAGGGTTGATAGAAAAAGAATTGATGCCTTTGAGTTGTGGTGCTGGAGACGAGTGTTGAATATACCATGGACTGCTAGGAGAACAAACAGGTTTGTCCCGGAGAAAGTGAAGCCGGAATGCTCCTTGGAGTCAAGGATTCTGAAGCTTCGTCTGACATATTTTGGGCATGTTGCAAGGAGGGACTGGTCCTCGGAGAGGGACATCATGTTTGGCAGAGCGGAGGGGCGGCAAAGGAGAGGAAGACCTTCAATGAGATGGATCGGTTCTGTGACTGGAGAGGTGGGAATAAGTGCCTTTGAGATGGCTAGGTTGGCACAGGATAGAACAGCATTTAGGGCTCTTGGACATAGGGTCGCTATGAGTTGCAAGCGACTTGATGGCACGTAACAACAACAACAACAAACAACATTTAAAATGTCTACTTGCTTAACTTCTGTGTCTACTAAAATGGGACAATGGTAGCATCTTACTCACACACACACACGCACACACACACACACACACACGCTTCTGGAAAGCCCTTTTGGACGGCACCCAGGTTTGTAATGACCATGCTACGTGCCACCATCAAGTCAATTCTGATCCTTAAAACAACAGTGTTGCAGAATAGCATTGAGATCTGTAAGATTTTCTTGCATGTACTCTTTACAAAAGCAAATCAATCACTAGGCTTGTGTTTGGTGTCATTCCTGGATTTAAACCATCAACCTTTCGATTAGCCGATGACTTCTAACCACTTTATGAAATGGTGATATTATAAAATCTAAAATAATTAACAAGTAAACCTCTTCCTTAACAACCTTGAAAATGATCAATTTTTTTTCATCATTGGTAGAATATGTTCATCTTTCAAATTTCAACTTTGCTCCTCTCTGTGAAAGGTTCCCATTTGTCCTGACCCCATGGCCTTTTGTTGGGCTGGAGCAAACCTCTTAGCAAACCATCAGGCATAAAATAAATGTGGCTTCTTCTGGTTTCTTGAAACAGTATTTTGTCTTTAGAAAAGCTAAGCTTTGAAATACAGGAAAAAAATTCAAGAAAAAATTGATAATGATATGGGTGAGGAAAACCATACTATAAATTGACTGTAGTCTATACTACAGACTGTCTTCCACCTAGGAGGAATGTATTTCTCTCCAAATGTGATAGAAAACTCATAAAAACCTCTTCATAGCCCCTATTACCTGCCAGCGGCTTAACTGTGTTTCTCCTTTTCTTAAACAGTGGATTGCTTAAACAGTGGAGTGCAAATTTGTTTATCCTTTTTCACTTTGAATTTCTCTAATCTAGCCAAGCTCTATATTATGTGTTTATGAGGAATGCTGAGGGCTGAGGTCTCCTCTCCTTGACTCAAAAATTTGGCAATTGCATCCTTTTATCACAAATATGTGTTTCAGGTGAGTTATGTAAAAGTTTCTCTGAGCTAAAACTTAATGAATCCCCAAAATGGATGTAGCAGCACTACATTATCTAAACACAATGTTTCCAATTAGTTTCTGCCTCTGGGTTTTATTTTCCCAGTGTGATTTAGCTAATGTTTTAGCTAAAGAGAAAAGTGAACCGCTGATTAAATGAATGTCTTAACAAAAGATAAAGTGAATCACTATTAGCATAAATCCTTGTTAGATAGCATTTGACCAAAACCATTGCTAATTTTCTAGACAACTGCTAAAGTACTTTCCAGGCAGTAGGGTCCTGGGTACTTGCTTGAGTATTTGACTTCCTTTTTCCAACGATATGAAGTAGTAAATGAGAATATCTCTTGAAATACACAATGAGATTGAAGCCACAATAAATCATCTGTATTTCCTTATAAAAGAAGAAATAGTTTGGGGGTTTTTAAATTAGGAAATATAATTTCCCACAGTAACAG
>NW_006399908.1:7477984-7511873 GCF_000299155.1 Elephantulus edwardii
ATAAACATGGGTGTGCATATCTCTGCTTGGATGTCAGCTATGGTCTCTTCAGGGGAGCTCTGGTGGCCTAGTGGCAAGAAGCTGCAACTACAATCCCAGAGGTGCAGAATCATTATTCTAAGTCAGTAATTAAAATCCTCTGAATTCCAACATTCAGGGAGCTGATTAACGGATCTCTGGTGGTTTAGTGGTAAAGAGTTGCACTGTGAAACCAAGGTCAAGTGGTTCAAGTCTACCAGCTACTCAAGGGGAGACCACTGTTGTTGTTTTGTGCCATCAAGGCAGAACAAACTCATAGCTGACCCTCCAAGCAGATTTTCAGAGGCTGTAAGTCACCTGGAAAGAGGTTGCCTACATAGCAGCTGTTGACTTTGAACTGCCTATATTTGGGTTTGAAGGATGGAGAGGAGATTGAAACTGTCAACAGCTTCATCTTGCTTGGATCCACAATTAACACCCTTGACACAAACAGTCAGGAAATAAGGAGATGCATTGCAATGGGAAAATCTGCAGTTAGAGACCTTTCCAAATTATTGAGGAGTAGTGAAGTCAGTTTGAGGACTAAGGTGCGTCTGATTCAGGCCATAGTCTCATAGATAACTAGCTATGCATCCGAGACCTGGACAATGAATAAGGATGGCAGAAAAGAATTGACATCTTTAAGCTGTGGTGTTGGAGAAGAGCACTGAACATCCCGTGGACGGCCAAGAGAATGAACACATATGTCTTAAGAGAGGGTTCAGCTGGAGTGCCCTTTGGAGGCAAGAATGATGAGGCTTTGCCTCACATACTTTGAACATATTGCGAGGAGGTGCTAATCCTTGGAGAGGAAAATTATGTTGGGAAGGATGAAGGGTCAGCGAGGGGGAGGAAGAATTTCAATGGGTCGATTGACCTGGTGAGTGCTTCAATGAGCTCTTGTGTTTCAGGAAGTATGAGGATAGCACAAGAGAGGACTAGATTCAGATCTTTTGTTCATAGGGTCACTATAAGTCATACTCAACTCAATGGCACCTAACAACCTAACAACAACAACCTTTGGGTTGGCAGCACATCTCCTTACCCACTAGGATGGGCACCTTCTTTTAATGTGATTTGTTGTTGTTGTTTTTAATTGTCACCAAGTTGTCTGAGACCTATAGCAACCCTATGTACAACAGCTCTGAACCCTTCCCTGTCCTGAGCCAGTCTCACTAATTCTAACACACCAATCACCGTTTTCCCAGTTACTGTATCAATCAATCTCATCCAGGGTATTCCTCTCTTGAGCCGTCCCTCTACCCTTTCAAGCATGATGTTCTTCTCCAAGGACTAGTCTCTCCTGGCTACATGCCTAAAATATGTGAATCTAAGCTTCAAAATCCTAGCCTCCGAGGAGAAACTTGGTTTCACACTCTCCAGGACAGACCTGTTTGTTTTCTTGGTGGTCAAAGATTCTTTGCCAGCACCACAATTTGAAGGCATCAATTTTTCTTCTGTCATCCTTAGTCATTGTCCAGCTCACTGATGCACAGCAAGCAATTGCGAAAAGCCTGGCCTGGATTAGGCAAACCTTAGTATCTAGATTGGCATCGTTGTTTTGTAATACTCTGAAGAGGTCCCTGACAGCAGATTTTCCCAATGCAGTTCGTCCCATTGCAAGATTAACTATAGGTTAGTTTTGACTTGACAAGACACTTCACCAGCAACAACAACAACAATGAGGCTAACCATGTGGAAAGAAGAAGGAGTAATTCCAATCTTACGTGAAGTCTTTCAGAATATGAACCATGATAGACCAATTCTCAACTTGTTTCATGAGGTCGGAATAGTGGTGCTGTGGTGTCAAGAGTTTGTTCAAAAAGCTTTTCTGAGCCATTGACTTTGACTTTGCCACGTGGATGGGCAGGAGTATGCAAAAAGGGTGGGGGTGTTAGTCTAGTCTATCTCCGAGGAGATTGGCTACTCTTGCCAGTAAATTGAGCGAATTTAGCAGCTGAATTGGAGAAATTCACCACCAGCAAAGAAACAGAATGCAATACACACCCTTTGGGGCCAAAGATTCTTGTGTCTGCCAGGTCTACTGGAGAGCAGCAGCAACCATAGCAAAGAACCAGTGACATGAGGCAGAGGTGACTTTGATACCACTGCCCCGTGGAACCGATCTAGGAGCCTTTGCAAAAGTTTGTTAAAGGACTGAGGTGGGGGGTGGCAGGGGACAGGAGTGGAGAGACACCACAATTGCCAAGACTAAGAGAGAAGTCTTTGTTTTCTCTGCAGCAAGTGCTTGCTTTCAGCAAGCAAGGTTGTCTCATCAGCATACTACAGGTTGTTGAGTCTTTCTCAGATCATGGTGCTGCATTCTCTTTCATAGAGTACAGATTTAATAGGTATAGAGAAAAGATATAACTCTAATGTTCACCTTTCTCGATTTTAAACCATGTGGTGTTCTCTTGCTCTGTTTAGATGACAGGACCTTTGTCTAGTTATAGGTTTCTTATGAGCATAATTAAGTGTTCTGAGATTCTTCTGAGGGTTTAACCCTCTCTAGGATGAATCTGTTTTCTTGGCAGTCCATGTTACATTCAATACTCTTATCCAGCACCACAGCTCAAAGGCATCAATTCTCCTTCTATCCTCGCTAGTCATTTTCCAACTCTCTGATGCATAACAAGTGATTGCAAAGACCATGGCCTGTATCAGGCGCACCTTAGTCTCCAGAGAGACACCGTTGCTCTTGAGTACATTAGAGAGGTCCCTAACCACAGACTTTCCCATCACAATACATTTTCTTGATTTCCTGGCTACTGGTGCCAAGATTGTTGACCGTGGAGCCGAGCAAACTGAAGCTGTGAACAATCTCAATCTCTTCACCATCTATCCTGATGCTACCGATTGGTCCAGTGGTGAGAATTTTTGTTTTCCTGACGTTGAGCCTCAGTCCATATTGGAGGCTGCAGTCCTTGACCCTCTGCAGTAAGTGCATGAGGTCCTCCTCAGTTTCAGGGAGCAGGGTTGTGTCATCTGCATAATGCAGATTGTTGATAGATCGTCCACCAATTCTAATGCCACGCTTCTTCTCATAGAGCCCAGCCTCTCGGATAATCTGCTCTGCATACAGGTTGAAAAGGTATAGAGATAGACAATGAATAAGGATAGCTAAAGAAAAATCATTGCTTTTGCATTATGCTATTGACCAAGAAAATTGCATATCTCTTTGACTTCCAAAAGGACAAATAAGTCTATCTTGAAGGAGGTGCAAATAGATTTTTCCTTAGAGGCGAAGTTGATGAAACTTCATCTTACATACAGGCTTGTTATCAGGAAGGGTCAATCCTTGGAATAAGACATTTTGTGTTTTGTTGTTGTTGTTGTTAGGTGTTTTGAATTGAGTATGACACTGAACAAGACAGAACAAACCTTTATACCTTTGAATTGTGGTGTTGGGGAAGAGTGCTGAATATCCCATGGACTGCCAAAGACCAAACAGATATGTCTTGGAGAAGGTGAAGCCGGAATGCTCCCTGAAGGAAAGGGTGATGAAACATCATCTCACATACTTTGAGGATGTGGTGAGGAGAGTTTTTTTCTTGAAGAGGGACATTATATTTGGGAAAGTGAGGGACAGTGAAGGAGAGGAAAACCCTTAATGAGATGGATTTATAGTACTGCAGCAATGGACTCAAGGGTGTATGAGATTTTGAGGATGGCACAGGATAGGACAGAGTTTATATCTGAGCTGTTGTGAGTTCTCCTTGACTTGATGACACTTAACAACAATAATAACAGAACTATACCATTGGTAACCAAAATCAAGAAATCAAAAGATGAATTACACTGGAAAAGTCTGCTGTCAGGGTCCTCTTCAGAGTAGTGAAGAGCAATGATGTCAGATTAAAAACTAAGGTGTGCCTGCTTCAGGCCATGCTTACTCTTTTCAATCACCTGCTATGCACCTGAGAGCTAGACAATGAATAAGGGTGAAAAAACAGGATTGATTCCTTTGAGTTGTGGCGTTGGAGAAAAGTGGTGAATGTCTCATGGGCTGGAAAACAGCAAACTCCTATGTCTTAGAGAAAGTGCAACTAGAGTGCTCCTTGGAAGCATGGATGGGGAAGCTTCATCTAACATGCACTGGACATATCATTAGGCAAGATTATTCCTTGGAAAATGACATTATCTCCTTTGATCTCAAAAGTTAGTCCCAGAGAAGATCCTGCAGCAAGGGGATTGAGTATAGGAGAGATGATAATGCTTTCAAATTATGGTGCTGGAGAAGAGTTTTGAACCATATACCCTGGACTGCCAGGAAAACAAATAGGTCTGTCTTGGAGAGGGTGAAACCAAGTTTTAACTTGGAAACTAGCATTTTGAAGCTCTGTCTCACATACTTTGGGCACATGGCCAGGAGAGATCAATCTTTGGAGAAGGACATCATGCTTGGAAGGGTGGAGGGACAGTGTAGGAGAGGAAGACCCCAGGATGAGATGGATCAATACAGTAACTGGGACTATAGGTGTAGGTGTGTGAGAATTAGTGAGACTGGCTCGGGACAGAGCAGGGATCAGAGTCATTATGGTCCACAGGTGACTTGATGCCCCATAACAAAAACAGTAAGTATGGCACAGGATAGGACAGGGCTCAGATCTGTTCGTCATAAAGCGCTTAACTAGAGGGCAGTTAACAACAACAAGCAAAATAAGGCAAACACTAAAGAGGAAACAGTATATAATTTCACTTTTATAAAAATAAACAGTAAGTAGATATATTTTGAAAACTCCAAATCCATTGCCATCCAGTTGAGCCTGACTCAAAGAAACCCTGCATCAGGTTTCCAAGGTAATGTAATTTTTTGAGGGAAAGGCTGTAAATCTTTGAGGGCAAGAAACTGTTTATCTGTCGCCCATGAAGCAACTGGTGGTTTAAAATCACAGAACTTTCAGTTAGCTGTCTGCTTCATTTCATGCTATGCTATAAGGGCTAAACAAGCTAAACGTATCCAAAACTTGTTAGTGATCACAAGAGGAAGAGAGAGGGAAGAAATAGAGAGACTTCGATAAGGGTCAGTAAGCTTATGTTAGTTGTGGTGAAATAATTTAGAAAGTCATAACAATAATGGTTGTACAACTGAAATAATGCAATCAAGATTGCTTGGATATGAAAAACAGAGATCAAGATTTTAAGAGTCAAGATTTCTGTCGTTGTACCCTAGATTTGGACCTCTCCCATAGCAGACCCTTCTGCAGGTTTTCAGAGGCAGTTAATCATAAGGGAGGAGATTGCCCATCTTTCTTCTGTGGAACATTTGGTGGCCTTGAACCCTGTGCCTTTGAGATTGCAGCACAGCTTCTTGCCCACAGTCCACCAGAGCTCCCTAGATTTCTAGAAAGTAGAATTCAGGAAGATTCTTTTGAATGCATGTGCATGAAAGTGCTTGGATCTAGTACAATAAATACTAGTTTCATATTTAATGAATTTGAAAGATAAACTTTTAAAAGTTACTTATTTAAGTTTCATTGTTGTTGAGTTTTTTTCCCATTTTTAGCTTTTTTATTAAATACCAAACCCCCTTCCATAGTGTTTGTATCATTTTATATTCCCAAGTGCAATGCATAAATGTTACAAGATCTCCACATTGTTGTTGTTTTATAGTTGGTCCTCCCTAGGATGTCATTTTTAGGCTTCTATTTGGCATTTCCCAACCTTAAAGGCATATTCAAATCTACTGTTGAACTTTTGCAGAGTGGTACAGCTCCAGAGTGAGGCTTTGGTCTGGCTTTTTAGAAAGCCTCAGAGGCATATGTCATGTGAAGTAGAGGTTAAGAATCATTGGCTGGTGCTATCACTCACCAGTTCTTTATTATTGCACGTTACAATTACCTGAAAAGGTTTAAAAATATGTCAATGCCCTGGACTAAACCCAACAATTACCTCAGAGTCCTTTGAGTTCCTCCAGAGATTATTTTGATTCTCTGGGATTAAATAACATAATTGTTTTGCTGCACAAATTCCAGAACTCTCAGTTCTTGTAAGGGAATCATAATCAACCAGTTTCCTGGCCTTTTCATTCAGTGAGTTAATAATCCTGATCCCTGAGAATTTTTCCCTTCAGTCAGGGCCTGAGAAGATACATGTTCTCAGAGTGCCAGAGTTCAGAAGAGAACTGAAAGCTTGGGAGAAGGGAAAAGGAATAATAATAATGAGAGTTATACATGTATTTTGGTTTATTACTATGGAAACAGTTTCGATGTGTCTTCATTATCCCCATTTTACAGATAAGATTTGCTGTACTGAGGTAATATGGGTTTGCTGTGATGCTGAACCTTATGCCGTTGGGGTATCAAATACCATAATGGTTTCCCAATGTGGACAGTGTTTGGTGGAACTCCCAGTTGTAGGATAGGTTTGGAAGCAGGAATGGCATCCACTTCCTAATCACATGCCTGTTAGGGAAACTCTATGAACTTAGGAAAACTATGATAGTTATAGAAAGGCGATAGGTCTTTTGTTCATAGAGTCGCTATGAGCCGTGCTTGACTGGACAGCAATCAACAACAACAACAACAACTCGGGGTGGCTGGAGTTAGTATTCAAACCTAAGTAACTCATTACAGATTCTATTCTCAACCACTGGATGACCATCCAGAGAGCAGGATCCACATGTCCAAAGTACTTCCATCAAAATACTAAGGTTCAATTTGCCTTTTTCACTTTCATTCTTTCAAAAGTGTGAGTTTTATACTATATATTTTGAACACCTACGTAACTCCATGAGTCAATATATTTCAAATGTGTAATGCAAAACATTATGAAATCTTAAGTACTTAGAGTTAATGATGGAATGAAATTTCATTGTGATAGAGTGTCAGGGTTCACTAACATGGTTTCAGATTCTACATTGCAAATAATCTTTAAAACACTATCAGTTTTCAAATCTTGATGGATTAATGTGTTTACCTGCTAGCCAAACGTTGGAAGTTTGACTCCACTTACAGGAGCCTCAGAACAATCTCAGAGGGATCTTTCTCTTAAAAATTAGCCATCACATAGCCTATGAAACACAGTTATACTCTGTTACACATGGCTCACCATGAGTTGAAATAATCTGTACCACAGCTAGTATAATAACTGTGAAAAAAAGTTCACAATTATCTGAAAAGGCAACTTTTCCTACTAAAATATTATAAATTATTTTATAAGTGTTAGAAAATTATTTTATATAGATAATAATTATATAAAAGAAAAAATATTTTGTCTAATTATTAAAATAAAATATTTTCTAAATTAAATTATTTTGTAGAAATAAGAAATGATATAAAAGAAAATAATTTTCTTTTAAAATTTATAGAAAATATTTTATAAATTATAAAATAAATATTATTTTATAAATGATCTTATCTTTTATGTCTTCAACAGAGAAATAAACATATTACCACAAATTTGAAGTAATGTTGTGTAATCATCTGTGTTCTATTAACCTATTAAATATCTTCCAAAACCATTCTTTTTACTAAATTTTTTGGTTTAGAAAACAATTTAAATAACATTTGTTATATTAGCATGTAATGAGTCATTATCGTTGTTTTAAAAGAAAAATTCTAAAAAGATTCTGTATTGTTTTTGAATATCATATCAATATCCATCTATCTATGTCTACATCTACATCTATATCTATGTCTATATCTAGATCTATATCTATATCATCTTTATATCTATACCTATATCTATCCATCTAAAACAGTCTTGGGACTTTCATAATTGTGCTAAAAAGAGTCAAAGTAGAAACAAATGAAAATATTTGTTGAGAGTTAATTCAAGCAGTTATTCTGTATGCATACAGAAAGACAATTTTACTTTTAAACAAATGACTAGTAACAGAGTTTCAAGAAGAGAAATTAGAGTAGAATATTAATCATTAGCTAGTCTCCACGTGACTAATTAAAATTAAGCCCTACCATCTAATATCAGCTGACAATGGGCTACTAGGTAGCCTCTGTGGCCTCACTCAGGTGAAACTCTCTCAGAAGCTCTGGTAGCAATAGGTAAGAGGGAGCTGTTGCTAATATAAAAGCAACACTTCTCTGGCATTTGGAATCCATTAGTTGCCCAATTGCATCGCCGTTCTGTTCACTCACTCTCATTGTTCTCAATTCAGAGTCAACTCATAGTTGATCCTCCAGCGGGTTTGCAGAGACTGTAATCTCACCAGAGGAACTTGCCCATCTTCCTTCTTCAGAACAGCTGGTAGATTAGACCCATTTGACTTTAGTTTGGCTGTAAAACTCCTTACCACTGAGCCACAAGAAGTAAAAATACCATGGCTTGGATCAGGTGCACCTTAGTCTTTAAACAGACATCTTTGTTCTTTAGCAGTTTGGAGAGGTCCTTGACAGCAGTGTAACAATACATCTTTATTTCTTAACTGCTGCAACTGTGGGTGTTGATTATGGATCTAAGTGAAATAAAGAATTAACAGTTTCAGTCTTTTCTCCATCTGTCATGAAAGCTGCTTATTGGCCCAGTGGTGAGTAACTTAGTTTTCTTGATGTTGAAGTATAATTAAAGAAAAAAATAGTCTTATGGAAATGACCACAATAGTTCCAATTTCCCTTTCAATATACAAAAAGTTAGGAAGTTAGCCCCTCTCTCCTCACAACAAAACAAACTAAAACTCGAAGAAAAAATTTTTTATTATAGATTTGACATAAGAAGTCGAGCTGCTGTTCCAAAAAGTTGAGTTACAGACAGGCTGATACAGAAGACACTATTGCTAGAGACTCAGGAATGCATAAAGATTATTGATCAGCTTCTTGATCCTGGAGGTGGAAAAACTCCTAATGGCTGATGCTTAGTGCAGCCCGTCAGTCTTCTGATGCTTACCTCCAAAAGGCCCATCAGATTTTCACCTTGAAGCATAAAGGAAAAATATGCCCCTGGTTGTGGCAGATAAAAAAAATCCCATAAAATCTTACCAATATATGCATGAAAGGCAAATGACAAAATATATCATAGATCAAGTCTCGAACTTTCTGATTTGTAGCTAAGCATGTTAACCATTTGTATCACCCAATCCAGACTGAGCACATTCGACACACCTCAAGAGACTCGTCTAACAGTAAAAACTCTATGGACCCCAGTTCTATTCTACATGCATGAGTTACGATGAACTGGAACGCACCGAAGGGTAGCTGGTATCACGCATATCAGAAAAGCTGAAGTCTGAAACACTGACACCACCAAAAGTAGACAAGAATAGGGAGCAGTAGGAATTCTCACTCACTTTTGGAAGGAACACAAAGCATTACAACTACAATGGAAGAGAGCCTACCAGTTTCTTAGAAACAAACACATCTTCAACGTTCAAAGCAGTAATCATATTTACCCAAATGAGTTGAAAACATATGTTTACATAAAAACTGAGTGGTAATAGTTTCACAACTTGATGAGCATAAGTAATGTCATGAAATGCTACTAAATAGGGCTCTGGTGGCAAATATTGTACTATCAAATCAAGGCGCTCGGGTTCAAATCCTCCAGTGGCTTCATTAGAGAAAGATGGGCCATCCCCTCACCTCTGATTTACCTCTGCAGGGTCAGTCACCTGTAGGTTCTGCCTTCACAGCAATGAGAGCTGAGAAATGCTACATGTGAAGAAAGTTGAAATGCTAAGTGCTTGTTTAATACATATTTATCACAAAAAATAATAATATCAAGCCTTCAGGGGGATGTTTATAGTAGTTAGTGGTTTTGAGGTATGTTTTCCCCCCCACATTGGTGCTCCAATCAGAAAGTAACAAACATTTCCCTCAATATACAGCTAAAAGATAAATAGTGATATTTCTATACAATGGAATATTAACTAGTGAAAAGAAGTGACCTATTAAATTACAAAAAGGCTTAAGATAATCCTCTATGCATATTACTAGAGAAATAAATGGAAAGAACTGAAAAGCAAATTCAAGTCTTGAGGTGCAATACTAGGAGAGGTCATGCACAAAATCTTGGATGATTCAGTAAACAGCAAAGGAAGATGGAAAGAATACACAGAATCACTGTGCCAAAAAGAATTGGCCAAAACAGAGATATTTCAGAAAGTGTTATATGAACAAGAGCCAATGGCAACAAGGGAAGAAGTTCAAGCTGCATGGAAGACAATGGCAAAAACTAAGACCTCAGGGATTGATGACATACTCATTTAGATATTTTCACTAACAGATGCAGGTCTGGATGTGCTCATCAGTCTATGCCAGGATATTCAGAGGACATCTGCTTGGCCAACTGATTGGAAGAGGTCCATATATGTTCCCATTCCCAAGAAGGGTGACCTAATACAATGTGGAAATTGTCAAACAGTATCTTTACTATCATATACAATGAAAATGTTCCTGAAGATCATGCACAAATGGTTGGAACAAGAAATAGGCAGAAGATCAAGCTGGGTCGAGAAGAAGCATGGAACCAGGGATATAATTATTGGTGTCAGATAGAACCTGGGTGGAAACAGAGAATACCAAAAGAATGTCAATTTCTGTTTTATTGACTATATGCAAAGGCATTTGACCATGTGGATCACACAATCTGTGGCTAACATTGAAAAGAAAATGAGAATCCTAGAATACTTAACTATGATTATGCAAAATCTATACCTAGTTCAAGAGGCTGTTGTCTGAATGAAACAAGACAACACTGCATGATTTACAATCAGGAAGAGTGTGGGTTAGGAATGTACCCTTCTTGCATACTTATTCAGTCTGTATGCTGAGCAAAGTCATGAAGCTGGACTCTTTGAAGAGGAGTGTGGCATCAGGATTGGAGGAAGATTTTTCAACAATCTGTATTATCCAGATGACACAACTGTGCTTGTTAAAAGTGAAGAGGACCTGAAATGTTACCAATTATAACAAATACACTACAACAATTTAGAAGACAGCCACCTGGCCAACTGTCTTAAACAGACCCAGATTTATCTCCATTCCATAATGGATGAGTCACCAGAATGTGCAAATTTTTGAGCAATATGATTAATATCACAATGAAGTAAAATTATCCAAAAATGATTAAAACTGTACAAAGGGAACTTTCAAAAATTCAAGCTGGATTTAGAAGGGGATGTGGCACTAGCGAGATAATTTCTGATCTTAGATGGATCTTGGATGAAAGCAGAAAATATTAGAAAGATGTGTTTTGTGGGTTTTTTTCTTCTTTTACTTTTCAAAGAGAAGAGTGACCTGGGAGGCTGTTTGGGCAGGGTGAAAAGTGCAATAATGAATGGAAATCCAAAGTCTCTGTAAACTTTTATTAAAATGAATAAAAAATCCATTATATTGTGTGGATAATTAAAAAAATAGCTAAAATTCAGAAGAATCAGAATCCCAGAATGCTTAATTGTGCTCATGTAAAACCCATGCTTAGACCAAGAAGCTATCATCTGAATAGAGCAAATCAACACTACATGGTTTAAAATCAAGAGAGAGAGTGTCAGAGCTCTTTCTCTCTGAATGCTTAACAAATCATCAGAGAGGCTGGACTTCATGAATAAGTATGTGGCATTGGAATTGGAGGAAGACTCATCTATGAACATCCTATCTCCATACCTTTTCAGTCTGTATGAAAAACAGATTATCCAGGAGGCTGAGCTCTGTGAGAAGAAATGTGGCATCAGGATTGGACGAAGACACATCAGCACTCTGTGTTGTGCAAATGACACAACCCTGCTTGCTGAAACTGAGGAGGACCTGAAGTGCTTGCTGCGGATGGTCAAGGACTGCAGCCTTCAGTATGGATTGACACTCAATATCAAGCAAGCGGATTCTCACCACTGGGCCAATTGACAGTATCATGATAGATGGTGAAGAGATTAATAGTGCTGACAGCTTCAGTTTCCTTGGCTCTACAATCAACACTCTTGGTACCAGTAGCCAGCAAATTAAAAGGCGAATTGCACTGGGAAAGTCAGTGACAGTCAGAGACCTCTCCAAAGTACTGAAGAGCAACAATGTCAGTCTGGAGACTAAGTTGCATCAATTTAGGACATACTCTTTGCAATTACTTGCTATGCATAAGAAAGCTGGACAATTACTAGGGATGATAGAAGGACAATTGATGCCTTTGAGTTTTGGCACTGAAGAAGAGTGTTGACTATACCATGGACTACTAGAACAAACAGGTTCATCCTAGAGGAGGTGAGACCAGGTTGTTCCTTGGAGGCAAGGATTCTGAAGCTTCATCTGACATACTTTGAACATGTTGCAAAGAGGGACGAGTCCTTGGAGAGGGACTTCATGCTTGGGAGGGTGGAGGGACAGCACAAGAGAGGAAGATCCTCAGTGAGATGGATTGGTTCAGTAACTAGCGTAATGGGTGTAGGTGTGTCAGAGCAGGGTTTAGGGCCATTGTCCATAGGGGTCGTTATGAGTCACAGGTGACTTAGCAGTGCATAACAACAACAACAACAACAATGGACATTTGATCTTTGACAAAGAAATGAAATCCATTAAATGGGCAAATTACAACTCCTTCAACCAATGGGGCTTGCCAAACTGGGGATCTATTTGCCATCACTGAAACAAGATCAATACCTCACATCATTTACAAAAACTATAAGATGATAAAGCACACAGTAGAAACATTTTGATGTGGAGATCCTGTGAACCAATGTCTTGTTGTCAGGTGTTAGTAGATATTACGGAGTCGGTTCCAATCCATAATGGTCTTATGGTCTACATAACGAATCCTGTGCCGTGTACAGAATCTCGGCTTTGTTTCAAACCAAAGTTGCAGTCACTGTGCCGGCCCATTTCTTTGAATTTATTCCTCACCCTCATTGACCTTCTACTTTTTCAAGCATGATATCCTTCTCCACAGACTGGGTCCTCTTGACAGGAGAATTGATATATTTGAGTTGTGGTGTTGAAGTTGGGCTGCCAAAAGAACAAACATGTATATCTTCAAGAAAGTGTAACCAGAGTGTTCCTTGGAGGCAAATACGTTGAAACTTTGTCTCATATATTTGGACATGTTAGGAGAAACTATTCTTTGGAAAGGGATATTACGCTTATAAAGGTGGAAGGTCAGTGAAGGAGAGGAAGACTCTTAACAGGATCTATTGATACAGTGTCTTTGACAATTGGTCTAAATGTGTCAGGGATGATATGAATGGTACGGGGTAGCACAGACAAACTTCAGATCTGTTGTTCATTTTTGTTGTTCATAGAGTTAGTTGATCATTACGCTGTGCAAATTATTCCAGAAGCTGGACTATATGAAGAATATGGCATTAGAATTGAAGGTAGATTCATCAACAACCTGCATTATGATACAACTTTACTATCAGAAAGTGAAAAAGACATTAAATATTTGCTGCAGATCAAGGCTATGACCTTCAGTAAGGATTATATCTCAATATAAAAAACTCCCCAAATCCTCATCATTGGAACAATAGGCAATATCATGATAGGATAAAGATTGAATCTGTCAACACTTTAATCTTACTTGTATCCATCATCAGTACTCACTGTAGAAGCCAGAAGTCAAGAAGTAGAAAAAAAGTGTATCTGAAAGTTAAGCAATGAATAAGGCTATTGTTGTTGTTGATTGCCATTAAGTTGAACTTAACTCATAGTTGCCCTATGAACAAAAGACCTGAAGCCTTTCTATACCTATAGTTGTTTCTCATAGTTCATTGTTTCCAGAGGCATGTTGTTTTGGAAGTGGATGCTTTTGAATTGAGTTATCAGGGAGGAAATACAACCAGACTGTTCCTTAGAGGCAGGGAAGGTGAAAACATATCTCACATGTTTTGGTCATGTTGTCAGAAAGGGCCAGTCCCTGTGAAAAGACATCATAGTGGGAAAGGTAAAGGGTCATAGAAAGAGAGAAGCACACTTAACAAGCTGGATTGAGACAGTGACTATAGCAATTGGCTCAAACACACTGGAGATCATGAGGATAAGGGTGAGGTTCAAAATAAGGATAAGGTTCAGGATAAGGCAAGGTTCAGATATGCTCTTCACAGAGTGGCTATCATTTGTAGTCAACTCAGTGTCACATAACAATAACAAAAATACTAAATTAGTATTTCCTACCATGCCTTTCTATGACTATTTTGCAATAAATTAAATGACCCATGTATAAACATTCATCTTTAATAATAATAATCTACTCCAGAACAGTACTTACATGTATTATTGGCGTAGAGCAGCAAGTCACCTATATTAAATAGGTCAGAGAACCATTACAACAATATAGGAGTCAATGATAATGCGTGTTGATGTAATAAAAAACAATATTGCATTAGCCATTATATAGATTCCATGCCCAAGTGATTTATTGTTTGGTTCTAAGACCATCTCTATTCTGTCTAAAGCAACCGAACTGTTTATGTAGTGTTCTATTTGTCAAACATTATTTTTTTTTTTTAATTAAAGCACCAAAATGTATATGGTAGGGCACATCAAAATACTAGACCCAACTCTTTTGGCCAGTTGAAGAAATTTGATAAATAAGTCCTACTCCTTCAATGACCATTTTAGGTACAAAATAAGTAAGTCAAACAGAAAGAGGTAAGGTTGGAAAGAAGAAATACTAAGGTGGATCAGGAAATTAAAACCACAAGAGCAAAAAAAAAATTTAAAAAAAAAAAAACCACAAGAGCAAGGGGCTGAAAGTAGAGATAAAGTCTAGTCAAGCATGTGGTAAAGACAAAAGAAACAAAGAGACCATTAAACCACAGGATAGTTTTACCATAACCCAAGTGAGAGAGAATGCATAGCAAGATCATCCCCAGCATAGCCTAATTAGCATTTCAAGTGAGCAGCATTTACAGATGTCAGATAGGAGGACCTAATTGAGAACTTCAACCATAAACCCTAATTGGACATGTGTCAAAGTAAGAGTCATCCCTCAAAATTTGATTATAATGAAGGACCCCCAAACCGCTGGTCCTGTTCTGTCCCGAGTGGACGGCGAAGACCCAAGACTCCAAGACACCGGCTTGATGCAACAGCAAGAGATAAGAGGTTTATTGCGGAGCTCCGGGCCGACCCTTATCTCTAGCAGGAGACAAAGGAGCCGACCCTGAGCAGACAAAGTTGGGTTTTTTTATACACTTTAGGGGGATACAACTGAGTATCAGCTTCTCATTGGGTGATGAAAGCACAATTTGAATTCATTGGTTCAGTGTTCGCTCAAGGTTTACACAGCATTTTTGCACGTAGCACTTGCGGCAGTCACGTAGCACATGTAGCAGTTAGATAGATCTTTAACTATAGGGTGGTGTCATAAATTCTTAAGTACACAGTGAGTTCAAACTCCAGGGCAGTGGAAAAGCACAAGATACATTGGTTATCAGTCGGGAAACAAAGGCACATGGGTTATCAGTTGAGAAACAATCTTTGCTTATTTGCTCTGCCTTTCTGCTAGCCATTCTTGAAATACTGTTGCCTTGGATACAGCTGGGTGTGGGGCTCTACCAAGGACAATGGAAAATTCCTGAGTTTAGCTTAGCTGAGAACTATAGAAACTTAAGTTTAATTCAGCTGAGAACTATAGGGACTATATTAATTTCAATCTTTTCAATAATACAAATTAATCTCCATAGCTTTCTGTCTTCTCTGTTTCTTTTTTTCTGTGGAAAGTGGCTTTATTCCTCTACACTCCTAATTCCTCACTTCCTTTCTGGTGAGCTGGACATCCTTGACCTTGGTGACTTTGAGTTCCCAGGGCCCTGTGTAAAAGAGATTATAACAAGAATATTTTTTAGAATTAATGCTCAAGTTGTTGTTGTTAAGTGCCATAGAGTCATAGATAACCCATAGCGACCCTATGAATGAAAATCTTAAACGCAAACCTTTTATCTTTTCTCCAAGTTCATTGAGTTTCCAGAGGCAAACTTCTTTAACTTTTTTTGAAAATGGGTGTCACTTCTGCTTCCAAGCCTGTTTGTTTCAGGAGATCCACAAAAACAAGGTCCGAGGACTGTACACCCAAGGACTCAAAAGCCCCCCCCCTTTTTTTTTTTTTGTTTTTGGTTTTTTTTTTGGTGTGTACAAGTTTATTTCCACTTGGGGTGGATAAAACAGCTATGGATATTCGAAAAGCTCGTGTGTGATTAGACAGTAAAGAATGAGTTCTCTCAACTTTTTGGTCTTTTGCTTTTTTGAAATAGAAAGAACCACCCACTTCTGCACTTGATGCACCGGCCTAGTCTATGGGATGGGTCAGGGAGGTGCTGACAGAAGCCCCTCAGGAAGGCGTCGGTGGTGGTGGCGCTGGTACCCTTTCAAGAGGAGCCCGGGACCAGCGCCGCCTGGGTGCTGCCAGGCTGCTTACTTGTGCTGCCCTGGGCCAGGTCACAGGCGACCAAACCGCCAGGGGCCTGGGGTCGCAAGCACTCTGGGGACTCCAACACAGTGGCCGTGAATGGGGCACTGGTCTTCCTGAAAAAGAAGCTGGCCCACCAGTGGCCCGGGTCAGCCTTGGGGAGCCCTGGGAGTGGGGAATGGCTTTCCCCGGGTACTCAGTGCTTCCACAGGAGCTGTTACTGGAAGTGGATCCCAGATGGTGCCGGTAGTAGTCATGGGTGGCCACAAGCAAGCTGCTGGAGGGTATGGCTGCCATACTCTTGTTGTGACTTGGTGGAAACCTCGGCACCGACCCCTCGGGCTTCAGCGCGATCACGGGTAGCAGGACACCGGGAGGGAGGAAAAAAAAACACCCTAAGCCACGAAGCCCATTTGGGCAGGAGATCGTGGAAACAGGGTCCAGCACCCGACGACGTGTGCGCACTGTACGCAGACGCACACCCCAAAAGCCTTTTTTAAATATGAGGCAAAATCTGATCAACTCACACCCTATAGTGAGCAAGAGCTACACCCTAGTCTCAATCCCAACCCAGAAAACACACCTTTCCAGAATCCTCCATTCCACTCATCACCCAGTCTGGAAATAGCTCCAGTCTGGCAGCCAAAAACCTTTTTAAAGGCGAGGTCAAATCCCATCAACTCACAGCCTGCTGCGAGCCAGAGTCTCACCCTAGTCTCAGTAAAGGAAATTAAAATAGTCCTATGTCAATCAACAGTAAATGAGATAACTGTGATATAGTTATATGATGGAATATATTAAAACAAACACTTGATAGCAACAGTCATTATTAGAGATAGAATTCATAAATAGAGTATAGAGCAAGAAAAGCAACTCGAGAATAAAACTTATTTGTAAATTATCAAAAATAGGAAAATGAAATAAAACTTTAAAAAAATAAGGATATATAACAATCTCAATCCATTTTAATAAGTGGATTAAAAATTACAGAAACTAGGGGAGCTCTGGTGGCCTAGTGGCAAGGAGCTGCAACTACAATCCCAGAGGCGCAAGCTTCGAATCCACCAGATGCTCTGCGGGGGAAAGAGGGACATCTCTTCCTGTACCAGTCAGATCTGATTTGACAGTACACTCACACAAAAATAATAAAATAAAATAAAAAAATTACAGAAACTTTGTAAGACAAAGTAGAACTGTATAATGTAGAATAGAATATTGTACAGGCAAATTGCTACATCGTGTGTGTGTGTGTGTGTGTGTGTGTGTGTAGCTGCTAGTGGGTTTGGACTTTCCACCTTTCAGCTAAAATTCAAGTGATTTAACCACTATGCCACAAAGGTTACTTTAAAGTTTCATACTGAACCATAAGGGATTTCTTGTAGCCCAGTGGGTAAAGAGTTATGCAGCTAATTCAAATGCACTGTAATAGGCAAGAAAGTAATAAAACTTCTAACAAACATTTCTATGGGGAACTCTTGTGGCCATTTCCTATTGAGGGGAAATATGACAAATTCCCTCCCATGTGATTTACCGCCTCTGAAAACCCACCGAAAGGTCAGCTATGGGTCTGTTCTGACATGAACAGACACAACAATAACATTTTTGTAATAATATTGACAGAGAATGGCAAAGGAAATACTGACCAGAAACTGCTCTGGACAATGTGACAGTGGCAATTAAACACAAGAAAAACATACCACTCAAGAATGACCATAAAATAGTCAGAATGCATACACCACCATAAGCTAATTGAAAACTGTGTTTTCCTGACTCTTCACTGGAGAGACTCTATAAACTCTTGTGTAAGATAGAGACAGGTCAGTCCTTCCCTGACTTGTTCATAGTCTGTTATCAATATCCAATAAATCTCTGCTCCTTTTGCTTGCACTCACTTGGTGTTTTTTCATGGCAGTAATCTGTCAAAGTCTCACACTTGAGTCAGAACTTTCTAGTTTTTACCTGAAGAGACCCCTGGATCTCTTTGGAAATCATCTTGTAATAGCAGTTTATATGTTTAGCATTAGAGAGCCATTTTGTATGTTAGCATTAGAGAAATATTTTTGTTCTGATAACTATTTTAAGAAATGTATGCCTCAATTATTTTAGCAATGACATGTATTGCTAAGCTTTATATTCTCTAGTACATGTTGACCCAACTTGGTTACCAACCAGTACTTGACTACATCCTGTACCTGGCTTGGGACCTGGACACCCATAAGAAGTCAGAAACATAAAATCCCGAATGTGAAGAAATCTCAACTGCAAACTTTAACAAACTTTGTGTAACCCCCATGCCCTATCTCTTTATATAATCTCAGTTGTTGCTTCCCCTCTGTGTTGGTATGATTTGTGTATTAGTTGACTTTCTTGACCACTTTCAACAAAGTTTTTTTGATCTCTTGAATTTGGCTGAGTGTTTAGAATCTCACATTTTCTGCCATAACCATCTCCCTTGACAATATTTTTTAAAAGAGAAGTATTCTTTATGAAGGACAATTTTGAAGACAATTTCCTTATTGGAAAAGCAGCAGTCATAACATGAGGAAGGCTGAGTTTGACTTCTCTCTGCTTCATACAGTTGAATTGTTCCTATCAATAATATCTTCCATATCAAATAGCTACATGGTAAGATATGCCACCTCACATGGTCCTGCACCTATTTCTACCAATTATTAGGTCCAATGTTTATTGCAACTTGACTCACAATCTTTACTCACAGCTGTGAGTTTATCAGGGAAATAGATTGGGATTGTTGGGGAGCCAAAGAATATCATACAATGCAAATTCAGATTTAGTCTAAAAGTAGTCCCAAACAAGATTAACAATCCACAATTCCTCAATTAGTTCAGATAGCTTCTCAGTCAACAAGTGAAGGTCTAGGTTCAGTTCAGCATCACAAGAGTCTCTGGTTGCCTCAATCAGTCAGCAAAATTTATCTCTGAGCACCTACAAGTCAGCTTATACTTCAATCATCCAGCAAGCAAAACCTTTAAGTTTGGCTCAATCTCCAGGGTTTCTCTGTCTACACCTTTCCCCAGTCTCTTCATCCTTTCTCCATCACTGTTTTACATAGTGCAAAAAGGCACTCTTTTATATTGGTCCCACAGCTGTTGATGATGATTTTCAAGAATATATATTCACAGTTTAGGAAGCTGGAGACCATGCCCTCAGTGATGGCTAACACAATGGATAGAAAAGTCAACTTTCAATGTTTCTTACACCACACTTATCAAGTTTAAATTTTTTAATTGTAGTTTATCTTCACCCTGAGCATGGCTGAGCATTATTCTCTTCTATTAACATAATAGGGATCTTCTGATCTTGAATCACAGATGACCTTTTCAAGAATTAGGAAGTAAAATGTTAAGTGTTTTAATTTTAATTGGATTACTGCTGGGCTTGCTCTGAATCTGACTTTCTGTTTTTCCATCTCCTTTCCCTCTTTGCATGATGTGCTGAATTTAAGTATAGTCCTATGAAATAGTTTAGATCAGGAAAGCCAGCATTCAGTTGATGTAGGCATTACAAGGCCCAAGAATATATCATAAATGAGTAGCCTGGGCATCTTCAGGTATTTAATCTTAACAACTTTTAACTCTGTTGAGATATTTCAGGTGCCATGAGAGTGACTTCTGTATGACTTTCTGGAAAACAGCCTTCTTGAAAGGGAATATTCCCTGATGAGGAAGAATCTTGCCTGAAGAAGCCATCTTCAATGTCTCTCTGTCTATCTGTCTTTCTGTCTGTCTGTCTGTCTGTCTGTCTCTCTCTCTCTCTCTCTCTCTCACACACACACACACACACACACACACACACTTGTTTCTGATATTTAATAAATCATGCAAACTTGTGACCACCTTGATCACCTACATTCTTGTCACATGACCCAGATAATACTTCCAATTGCAACCATCTACAAGAACAACTGTGTATGTACTTAACTATACAAATATTTCTCCTATGGACCAATCTAAGATTATTACTTCCTCCTTTCATGAATAAACATGATGATGCTTTCCTTTTCATAGTTAACTTTTTTTAATAGAATTTTTACCTGAAATTTGGACTTAGAGACTCCTGAACTCAAGAGATACTGACTGCAACATAAAAGAATGGCAGCAGCTTAAGTCATTTGAAATCACTAATGCACAGAAGGCTTGAGACCTAAGCCATCATATCAAGGACTGGATGGGAGTGAGAGGTGTTGAACGGGGCAGGAGGGAATTGAAGAATTCTGGTGCAGTGGAGAAAGAGATGGGTCAAGACATACGTGTCATGGGTGGGGAATAACGTTGAATTTATTGGTTGCTTCTATAACTTGGAAATATCTTTCATTTACTCCTTTCTGTAAAGTGCTTGTCAGCCAGATACTGCTTTAAATCTGAGCATTTGATTTAAGATAGACTAGGAAGAAGGACTGACCACCCACTTATAAAATAACAGGCCTTTGAAAACCCTATGTACAATAAAGCATGCTTAGAATAGACTAGCAGATATGGCATTTGAGGCTGAGCCCTCAAATGTGGGATAACAGAGGAGGAGGAAGAGCTGTAATAAGATACTAATGATTGGAACATGGAATGTAAGAAGCATGAATGTAGGGAAATTGAACATTATGAAGAAAGAAATGTAACATTTAAATATTAACATACTAGGTATTGGTGAAATGAGATGGATTGGTATGGGACATTTTGAATCTATTATGCCAGAGAGGAAAAAGTGAGGAAAAATGTTAAAAAATCTGTTAAAAAGTTATTAAAAACATCATTTCTAGATCCATATTGTAATGCAATGCAGTGAGTGACAGGATAATATCCATACACATACAAGGAAATCCAGTGAATACCACTATTGTTCAACTATATGCACCAACAACCAGAGCCCAAAAGGAGGAAATAAGAGATTTCTACCAACTTTTGCAGTCAGAAATTGATCGAACATGCAGTCAAGATGCATTAATAATAATGAGTGACTAAAACACAAAATCTGGGAAGAGAGAAGAAGGATCAGTAATTGGAAAACATGGACTTGGTGACAGAAATCAAGCTGGAAATAGAATTATATAATTCTGTACATTTGATGATTTATTCATTGCAAAAACTTTTTACAAGAAACATAAACACAGATTGTACACATGGATTTCATTTGATGGTATGCATAAGAATCAGATCCATTGCATCTGTGTAAAGAATCACAGGAGAAGCTCAATATCAGCTGTGAAAACTAGCCCAGGCATTGACTGTGGAACAGACCACCAGCTACTCATACTCAAGTTCAAGCTGAAGCTAAAGAATATGAAATCAAATCCACAGGAACCAAGGTTTGACCTTGAATCTATCCCACTTGAAGCTTCAGAACCATCTCCAGATCAGGTTTGAGACTTTGAATACCGATGAGGGAAGACCAGATGAGCTGTGGGAGGATATTAAGAAAATCATTCATGAAGAATGCAAAAGATTCATTACAAAGACAGAAGATGAAGAAAAGACCAAGTTGTTGTCAAATAGACTCTGAATATTGCACTAGAATGCCACGAAGCCAAAGCAAAGAGGAAAAATCAAGAAATTAAAAAGCTGAACAGAAGATTACAAAGGACAGTGCAGGAAGACAAAGTAAAGTATTTTAATGAAATGTGCAAAGAGCTAGAGCCACAAAATCAAAAGGGTCAAACTTGCTTGACATTCCTTAAGCTGAGGGAACTGAAAAACAAATTCAAGGCTGGAGTTGCAATACTTAAGGGTTCTTTGGGAAGAATATTAAATGATTCAGGAAGCTTTAGAAGAAGAAGGAAGGAGTACGCAGAGTCGCTGTACTAAAAGGATTTGGCTGACTTAGAAGAATTTCATCAAACAAAGTATAAGCAAGAGCCTATCGTGATGAAAGAAGAAGTTCAAGCCATTTTGAAGGAATTGGCAGAAACGAAGGCCCCAGGAATTGATGGCATATCAATTGACATATTTAAACAAATGGAACCTACCCTGGATGTACTTACCAAGTTGTGCCAAGAAACCTAGAGGACAACCACATGTCCAAGCGACTGGAAGAGATCCATGTTTGTTCTCATTCCAAAGAAAGGTGACCCAACAGAGTGTGACAATTATCTAACAATATCATTAATATCATATAAGAAAAGATTCTACTGAAAATTGTCCCAAAATGACTGGAACAGCACATCAACAGAAAACTGCCAGATGTACAGGCTGAATTTAGAAGAGGCTGGGAGCTAGTGATATTATAGCTAATGTTAGATGGATCTTGGTTGAAAGCAGAGAGCACCAGAAGAATGTCTGTGTTTCATTGACTATGAGAAAGCATTTGACTCACAACAAATTGTGGCTAACTCTGAGAAGAATGGGAATCCCAGAACCTTTGATTGTGTTTATGTGAAACATACTTGGACCAGGAGACAGTCATTGGAACAGAGCAAGAAAACACTGCATGGTTCAAAATCAGGAAGGGTGTATTCCAGGGATGTATCCTATCTCTATACCTTTTCTACCTATATGCAGAAGACATCAACTTGGATGCTGGGCTCTATTAGGAGAAATACAGCATCAGGATTGGAGGAAAACTCAACAACCTGCGCTATGCAGATAACACAACCTTGCTTGCTGAAATTGGGGAAGAACTGAGACACTTGCTGCAGAAGGTCAAGGACTGCAACCTTCAATACGGATTCAACCTCAATATCAAGTAAAGAAAGAGTCTCACCACTAGGCCAATCTGCAGCATTATGATAGATGGTGAAGAGATTGAAATTGTTAGCAGTTTTGGTTTGCTTGGCTCCACAATCAACACTCTTGGCACCAGCAGTCAGGAAATCAAAAGACAAATTACATTGAGAAAATCTGTTGTCAGGGACCTCTCCAGAGTACTGAAGAGCAACAATGTCAATCTAGAGATTAAGCTGGACAAATGCTGAAGAATGACAAAAGAAGAAGTGATGCCTTTGAGCTGTGGTGTTGGAGAAGAGTATTGAATATACCATGGACTGGTCGGAGAACAAGCAGGTTTTGTCCTTGAGATGGTGAAAGCAGGCTGTTCCTTGGAGACAAGGATTCTGAAGTTTCATCTGACTTACTTTTGGTATGCTGCAAGGAGGAACCAGTCCTTGGAGAGAGACATCATTCTTGGTGTGTGGCGGGATAGCACAAAAGAGGAAAATCCTCAATGAAACGGATTGACTCAGTGTCTGGGGCAATGGGGGTAGGTGTGTCAGAGACAATAAGGTTGGCTCAGAATAGAGCAGGGCTCAGTGCTGTTTTACATAGGGTTGCAAGTGACAGGAGAGCACATAACAACAACAGTGGTTTACTTACAAATCCTATTCATATTGTTCTTTACCTGGGATCCTTTTCATTTCCTTTTCCCACCTCCTCCTCCACCCATCGAATGGTGCAACCTTATGATTAACAACTGCCCTTCCATTCCAGCCCATCCTCATCCCTCTCCTTCATCCTCCTTCACCCAACCCTGTGGATCCTCATATACATTTTTTTGTGTTTTTTAAAAAAAATTTTATTATTGTTTGTGTGTACCATCAAATCAGATCTGAGTGGTACAGGAAGAGATTGTCCCTCCTTCTCCAGCAGAGTATCTGGCGGATTCGAACCAGGATCCTCATATACATTTTACAATAATGTTTTTATATAGTATTTGTCCTGTGGGGACTGAGTTCATTTAGCATAGAAGTCTCTCCCAAGTTTGGTAGTGATTTGCAAAATCATTGCTCTTGCATGCTGCATGGTATTCCATCCTGTGAGTGCAACATAATTTCTCAAACTATTAGATTGTGGTTGGGCATTTGGGTTGCTTCCATGATCTTGCGATGGTAAATAACGTTGCTATGAATATTGGTGTACAAGTCTCTTTTTGTGCTTCAGTTCTCATTTTCTTGGGGCTTATTTCAAGCAGTAGAATAGCTGGGTCATATGGAATTTCTATGTTCAGCTTTCTGAGGAAAAGCCAAACTGCCTTCCAGAGTAGTTGTACCATTTTATAATCCCACCAACAACGTATAAGTGTTCCTTTGATAGATTAACTCTTAAAAACCTACCCACAATATGAACATGATATTCTTTCCCTGACCCCAGAGCTTTTACAAGGATCGGTTCTTCCTTGTTTTAAGAAACTTGAGTATAAAGTTGAAATCAAAGGGATTACATTTTGCTGACCTTCTCACTCTACCTGAATAAATCTTTGTGTTCCAGGAACCAGTAAATAATCAGATTAATAAAAGTAGATGGACGGAGTATAGAGTCATTGTACCAAAAAGAAATGGCTGACACAAGAATTTCAAGAAACAACATATGATCAAGAGACAATGGTGATGAAGAAGGAAGTTTTGGCTGCTCTGAAGGACTTGGAAAAAAATAAAGCCCCAGGAATTGATGGAATACCCATTGACATATTTCAACAAGCAGATATTGCCCTGCATGTGCTCACTAAGTTGTGCCAAAAAATCTGGAGGACAACTACTTGTCCAACTGATTGAAAGAGGTCCATATTTATTTCTATTCCAAAAAACAGTGACCTGACAGATAGTGGAAATTATCAAACAATATGCATTAGGCAGATGACACAACCCTGCTTGCTGAAACTGAGGAAGACCTGAAGCGCTTGCTACAGAAGGTCAAGGACTGCAGCCTTCAATATGGATTGATGCTCAATATGAAGAAATAAAAGATTTTCACCATCGAGCCAATTGGCAGCATAGTGAGAGATGGTGAAGAAACTGAGATTGTAAACAGCTTTAGTTTGCTTGGCTCCACAGTCAAAACTCTAGACACCAGCAGTCAGGAAATGAAAAGATGTATTGCATTGGGAAAGTCTACTGTCAGAAACCACTCCAGAATACTGAAGAGCAATGATGTCAGTATGAAGATTGAGATGCGCCTGATACAGGTCATGGTCTTTGCAGTCACTTGCTATATACATCACAGAGTTCGACAATGACTAGGGAGGAAAGGATGAGAATTGACGCCTTTGAGCTGTGGTATTGGAGAAGAGTATTGAATATACCATGGACTGCCAGGAGAACAAACAGGTTTGTCCTAGAGAGGGTGAAACCAGGCTGCTCCTTGGAGGCAAGGGTTTGGAAGCTTTGTCTGACCTAATTTGAACATGTTGTAAGGAGAGACCAGTCCTTGGAGAGGGGTGTCATGCTTGGGAGGGTAGAGGGACAACATAAGGGAGGAAAACTCTCGATAAGATGGATTGATTCAGTGACTGGGGCAATGGGGGTAGGTGTGTCAGAGACAATAAAATTGGCACAGGATAGAGCAGGCTTTAGGGCTGTTGTGCATAGGGTTGCTATGAGTCACAGGTGACTTGATGACACATAAGAACAACAATAACATCACTAATATCACACACTAGCAAAGTCCTGCTGAAGACTATCCAGAAATGAGTAAAACAGTACATTGACAGAAAATTACCAGAAATACAAGCTGGGGTTAGAAGACTTCGTTGCACTAGAGACATTATTGCCAATGTCAGATGGATTTTGGCAGAAAGCAAAGAGTGCCGGAGGAATGTCTATCTGTGTTCTATTGACTATGCAAAGGCATTTAAATGAGTGGATCACAACAAATTTTGGCAAACCTTGAGGAAAATGGGAATCCCAGAACACTTGATTGTGCTTGTGTGAAATCTGTTCTTGACACAACCTTGCTCACTGAAACTTTGGAGAACCTGCAGCACTTGCTGCAGAAAGTCAAGGACTGCAGCCTTCAATATGAATTGAAGCTTAATATCAAGACAACAAAGATTCTCACCACTGGGTCTATTGGCAGCACCATGAGAGATGGTGCTATAGATAGATTGAGAATGCTAACAGCTTTAGTCTGCTTGGCTCTACAATTAACAGTATCAGCAGCCAGAAATAAAAAAAAAAAACAAACAAATTGCCTTGGGGAAGTCTTCTGTCAGAGACCTCTGCTTTGTGTGACCTATTTTGGACATGTTGCAAGGAGGGACCAGTCCTTGGGGAGGGACATCATGCTTTGGCGGATGGAGGGAAAGCACAAGAAAGGAAGACCCTCGATGAAATAGCTTGATTTGGTGACTGAGGTAATGGGGGTAGGTGTGTCACAGATAATGAGATTAGCTCAGTTTAGAGCAGGGTTTAGGGCTGTTGTACATAATAACAACAACATACTTGGACCAGGAAGCAGTCCTCAGAACAGAGCAGGGAAACCAAAATCAGGAAAGGAGTGTGTCAGAGATGCATTCTGTTTCCATAACTTTTCAATCTATATGCAGAACAGATCATTCAGAAAGCAAAGCTTTAATCAGGACTGGAGGAAGACTCATTAACAACATACATTATGCAGATGATACAACCTTGCTTGCAGAAACTGAAGAGGACCTGAAGCACTTGCTGCAGAAGGTCAAGGACTGCAGTCTTCAAGATAGATTGAATCTCAACAGCAAGAAGACAAAGATTCTCACCACTGGGCCAATAGGCAGCACCATGGTAGATGAAAAAGAGATTGAGATTGTTAATGGTTACAGTTTGCTTGGATCCTCAAATCAACACTTCTAGCATCAGCAGTCAGGAAATCAAAAGGCAAATTGCTGTCAGGTATCTTTCCAGAGTATGGAGAAGCAATGCTATCAATCTAGAGACTAAGGTGCACCTGATCCAGTCCATGGTCTTCACAATTATTTGCTATACATCAGAAAGTTGGATAATGACTAAGGAGAAGAGAAGAAGTTGATGCCTTTGAGTTGTGGTACAGGAGAAGAGTCTTGGACATACAACTACCCACCAAGAAAACAAATAGTTCTGTCTTGGAGAGAGTGAATCCAAGTTTCTCTTTGGAGGCTAGGATTTTGAAGCTCTATCTCACATGCATAGCTCGTAATTGCAAAGACTATAGCCCGGATCAGGTGCACATTAGTCTCCAGCCTGACGTCATTGCTCTTCAGTACTCTTGAGAGGTACCTCACAGCTGACTTTCCCAAAGCAATTGGTCTCTTGATTTCCTGGCTGCTGTTACCAAGAGTGCTGGCTGTGGAACCAAGTAAATTAAAACTGTTTACCATAAAGATGCTGCCAATTGGCCCAGTGGTGAGAATCTTTGTTTCCTTGATGTTGAGCTTCAATCCATATTGAAGACTGCAGTTCTTGACCTTCTGCAGCAAGTGCTTCAGGTCCTCCTCAGTTTCAGCAAGCAGGGTTGTGTCATCTGCATAATGCAGGTGTTTTAAGTGATACATTACTAAAAATCATATTTTCCAAGAAAGAACATAGAAGAAATTAGTAATTCGAAATGAAATATATAGCACAATGATGAATTACATATGTAATAGTGGAATCTTTGCAAAAATCCTATTCCCACTTTCAAAAAGTATAGCTCCAAATGTTGCTCTTGTTAGGTGTGACTGAATCAAGCAAGTCCTACGCAGTGACTCCAGGTACAGCAGACACAAACCTTCTGGAAACCACTGCAGTCAGGAAGGCGAGGGGCTGTGGCCCAAAACTCTGGACACCATCTGGTCTGTTTAGGACCCAGATTCCAGTCCCGAGCCCCGAAGTCACCGTCTCCTGCCCTTTCTCACTGCTGTATGGGCCTTACTTTTACCGGTGGGGAAAACGAAAGAGTCTAAGAAGGTGAATGGAGAGAGACTGAGAATTTTTTTATTTGGGTCTCTCCCTGCTCCCCATTATTTAGGAGGGCGAAAGGGAGGAACAGGGCTTCAGGGGCGTGATCTCTGAGCCCACAGAGGGGGTTGGTTTGCGATTAGTTGTCCCTGAGATCTGTTATTTGAGAAGGGGTGGGGACACTGCTGATGTCCTTAGGAAAATAACAGCAGGAGAGGAGAACAGGGAGGAAAAGAATTGTGGCAGCTCTAATATAAGGTGAAAGATAAGAGCAAGTCCCCTTTGCTCCTAATCAAGGCAGTGCAGTTAAAAAGGGTTTTGCAAAGGAGAACTTTCTGAGTCTGGAAGTAATAGAAAAGGAAAAACAAAAACCCACACACAAAAAGAAGCCTTTCGGCCCCCATCATCGCCTGCAAGAAACTTTTTAATTTGTAATTTCCCCCTCATCCCTAGATCTTTCTTCGGTTAGTAGAACCGGAAACATTCAGATGCAGAAACCAGGTACTTTGTTTTCTTTTTCTTAGAATTTTCTAGGAGGCCGATTGATTTGGGATTGCTCACAAAAGCAGTGCCATGAAAAGGAGAAATGGATGAGAGAGGATGCTGGGAGGGGGTGGAGAAGACAGGGTTGAGCGTTTTCTAATATTGATGAAATATACTTTTTTATTAATAACCAGGTTTTGGCACAGATTTTTCAACTGAGATTTGAGTCTTTGATGAGTTATGAAGAGGAACAACTAAGTCACTGCCATAAAACTAGAGAGACCTCATGGCAATCCCAAATGTTAGATAGAACGAGAGCTGAGAGAGAGAAAAGGAGAAGCTGGGCCCAAGAAACATACAAGCCCTTATTAAGTAGATGGGAGAAGGATGCCCGGTGACCATGTGCGTATGCAGGCAGACAAAAGCTGTTTCTTTTTATAGGAATGTTAAGGCGCTTGAGAGGGGAGGGTAGTTTGGAAAATTGCAGGCAGGAGTCCTGTCAGGATGTGATCAGGCCCAGAGCCTCATCAGGATCTGGTCTTCTAGTCATCTTATCAGGACATAGTCAGGCCTCATTAAGATATAGGTTAGTATTAAATATGTGGAGTAGGCTGAGAACTGTGACATTCTTCCTCCCCCAAAGGCACTTTGTTTTCATCCACCATGGTAGAAAATTGGGCAATCTTCTCTTGTGAAATTTACTGTCTCTGAAAACCCACTGGAGGATCAGCTCTGGATTTGGCCCAAAATGTAAGACAAACAACAACAGGCCACCAGAGCTCCCTAGAAGGGTTTCCAGAGGCTGTAAATTGCATGGGATAAGATTGTTCCTTTTTCTTCCTCTGACTCCTTTGTGGATGTGCATTGCTAGAGGCAAGGCTTCTTTGTAACAGTGAAATGCCCTACAGGCTAAGCTACCAGAGATGTGTAACACAATAGGAGGAAGAGGGAGATCTCAGATGTTCCCTGACCTTTTAAACAATGAAACCTGGACAGAATTAGTAAACTATGAGAACTTGGCAATGCTGGACTGTGGGAAAGTTTCAACATGGGAGAGGAATTTTGGAGTTTCCTTTGTTTTCTTTCTATGTATCCTACTTCTCAGTACTTAAAAGACAATATTTATTGCTAATTTTGCAAAGGTATTTGATAGTGTGAATTGTAACAAATTATTGCAAACATTAAACTGAATGGACTCTCAGAGCACTTGATTGTGTCTGTGGAAACTCATAAATAGACCACAAACATAACAAGAAAACAGTGCAAGGTTTAAAAATCAGACAAGAGATGTGTCAAGATGTATCCATTCTCCATCTGCATGCTGAGCAGATCTTTATAGAACTGGATTATATGAAGTAGAATATGGCATCAAGATTGGAAGGAAGACATCAAAAAGCTGCGTCATACAGATGCCACAATGTTGCATTCAGGAAATGAAAGGAGAGTTGAAGCACTTAATGCAGAAGATCAAAGACTACAGTCTTCCATAGAGATTACACCTTGACATCAGTAAAATAAAAATGCTTATTATTGGATCAATAAAGTACATTATGATAGTTTGAGAGACGAATTAAGTTGTTAAAGATTTTTTTCTTACTTAGGTGGTTCAGCAGTCAAGAAATCAAAAGGTATGTTGCACTAGAGAAACTTGCTGTCAAGAATCTATCCACAAAAGCAAGGATGTCAGTTTAAAGGCGAAGGAGCACCTGATTTAAGCCATAGGGTTTTCATTCATTTACTATGCATCTGAAAGTTTTACAATGAATAAGGATGACAAAAAATGGACAGTTTTTAAACTGTGTGTGGATAAAGAGTATTGACTGTCTCATGTACTGCCAAAAGAACAAACAAATTGGTCTGGAAAGAAGTTCACCACAGTGCTCTATAGGGCAAAGATAGTGAAATGTCATATCACTTACTTCAGGTATATTTTCAGGAGGAACCAGACTTTATTAGAGAGACATTGTTCTGTAAAGGTAGAGGGTCAGGGAAAAAGAGAAAGACTCTTGAAGAGATGTATTAACACAGTGTCTACCACAATAGGCTGGGGCATGATAGATTATGAAGGTGCAGGAAAGGGCCAGGTTCAGATCTGTTGTTCATCGTGTTGCTATGAGTTGTAGTAGTCAACTTGATGGTACTTAACAACAACAAAAACATGGGAGAATACATTTTGTAATTCATATTGATTTTTTTCCAGTAGGATTTGCACAAGATATTTTTCCAGTATAGAAGTTAAAGCCATTAAAAAAACAAAAAGTGTTAGGGCAGGTAGCTTCCTGCCACTCCCTTGGAGAGGAGCTGGACAAAAGGCCTCAGAGGGGACTGCAATCAAGTGACACACTCACTCCTAGAGCAAGCGCACTGAGGTCCTGGGGAGTGTTGTTGTTGGAATAAGCTTTTTGTGTGTCTTTTTTAAAATGTTGTTGTTGTTGAGTATCTGATGACCTCTGTCAGGTTTTCAGAGGAGATTGCCCATCCTTCTCCTGAGGAGCAGCGTGTGTCCTAGAACTGTGTGCCTTTGAGATTGCAGAACAGCTTTTTGCCACTAGGCCACAAGAGCTTCAACTTCGAGGGAGGGAAAATGTTCCAGATGGGGTTACTGCTGGTCTGTTGACAAAAAGGAGAATAGAATTTCAGAGAGCGAGCTACAATCAAGGGAGACACACTACCAGACCAGCATATTGAAGTGCTGGTAGGGGAAGCTGCCTGCCGTTGCCTTGGACAGAAACTGCTCCAGGTTGGGAACTTGGCTTTGCTACTCTGCAGATCAAAGAAGAAAATAAGCCTCATGAAAGTATGCTACAATAAGGTGAGATGACCACAGAGTACATCTGAAAAACAAGAATGAACGTGGAGGCAGAGTACTCTCTGACCTCAAAACCTACTACACAGCTGTAATAACCAAAACAGCATGGTACTGGTGCAATGACAGGCACATAGACCAGTGGAACAGAATCAAGAAACCAGAAAGTAACCCATCTATTTATGGTCAACTGGTATTTAACAAGGAAATAAAACCAATCAAGTGGAGAAATGACAATCTCTTCAACAAATGGTGCTGGCAAAACTGGACCTGCAGAAAGCTGAAGCAGGATCCACATCTCACACCGTACAACTCAAGGTGAATCAGAGACCTAATGGGTTCAAACTCAGAAGGTCTAGGCTATGGTATAAATAAGATGGCATATAGTTAGAAACGCACAACCAGGAGAGGATAATAATGATGAATGGAGTCTTCTAAAGACACGTCCCTGTGTGCATCAGAGTGAAAGGGAAGCATACCGACTTGGAAATAACATTTGGCAATGCCATTGCAGACAAAGGTCTCATATTGAAAGTTTACAGAATAATAAAGCCTAAGAACTTAATTATGAAATGACAAAAAACCAAAACCAAACATGGTAAGGCATTTGGATAAGACAGAAGAAGACATTTTGATTTCCAACAGACACATAAAGAAATTCTAAAAATCACTGGCAATATGAATTGCAAATCAAAATCATGAGTTACCATCTTACCCTAGTAGCAGTATTTAACATGACTCGAAGAAATAAAATAAATGGAGAGGATGTGGCAAGATTGGAACTCTAATACACTGTTGATGAGATTGTAAAATTGTACAGCCACTCTGGAAGGCAGTTTGGTATTTCCTCAAAAAGCTGAACATAAAAAGTCCATATGACCCAGATACTGCTAGGACTATAACCTGAAGAAAATAGTACTGAGACACAAATGGAGATTCGTGCTCTAACGTTCAGATCAGCAATATTCATAATAACAAGAAAATAGAAACAGCCCAATTATCCATCAACAAATGAATGGATTGGGTGGCTGGCTGGTAGGATATGCCCTGCGCTTGGCCTGAGTGTTCTCTTCTGGCCACTTTGAAAATGATCTTTAGCAGGATTTTGCTTGCAGAGGACGATGAAAGATGGTCAACCTGAGCATTTTGTAGAGCTCGTCACCTCATGGTCTGCCTTCAAAGAACATTGATTCGAGCCCTTGTTCTGCTTTCTTTATTACTTTTTCAACCTTGAGCAAGTCTGTTCACAACTCTGGAAGCCCCTTCTCCATTTGTGGAAGGGTAAAGTAATAATATCTACTTCAAGTTACTATTAGACCACTTGGTGGAGAGGAAGGGTGCAATGATGGTGGAGCTGGATCCAGAAGTGTTGGTCCTGGCTGCAGCCCCCTGTAGGGTGTAAGGTCCAGACTTCAGAAGAACTTTGGAGTAGGAGAGCTGCCTGGCCCCTGGCAAATGCTACTTAGCCCCTGGGGAGAGCTGCCTGGTGTGTATGACGAAATTTATCTAAGCCACTTTGCTCCATCTCCTCTCCTCCTCCAGTACATCTGTGAATAACACCTCCAAAGCCCTTTTCTTTGTAACTCACTAGTTTGTTCTCTTTAGCTTAATATTGAGAAGACAAAGATTCTCACCACTGGGCCAATTGGCAGGACTGTGATAGATGGAGAAGCGATTGAGGTTGTTAATAATCAAAGTTTGCTCAGCTCCACAATCAACACTCTTAATACCAGGAGTCAGGAAATCAAAAGATGAATTGCATTGGGAAAATCAGCTGTCAGGGATCTCTCCAGAGTGCTGGAGAGCAACAATGTCAGTTTAGAGACTAAGGTGTGCCTAATCTAGGCCATGGTCTTCACAATTACTTGCTATGCTTTAGAGAGTTGGACAATGACTAAGGATGACAGAAAAAGAGGCAATGCCTTCAAATTGTGGTGCTGGAGAAGAGTCTTGAACATACCATGGACTGCCAAGAAAACAAATAGGTCTTTCTTGGAGAGGGGGAAATCAAGTTTCCTTGGAGGCTAAGATTTTGAAGCTTTGTCTTTCATACTTTGGACATGTGGCCAGGAGAGACCAGTCCTTGAAGAAGGACATCATGCTCGGAAGGGTGGAGGGACAATGCAAGAGAGACAGACCCCAGATGAGATGGACTGATAAAGTGACTGGGGCAGTGGGGGTTAATGTGTTGGAATTAGTGAGACTCAGGACAGGGCAGGATTCACAGCTGCTGTACATTGGGTTGCTAAGGGTCACAGGTGACTCAACAGCACATAACAACAAAAACAACAACAAGTTTGCTCCCTTTAGTATAGGTAACCTCAACACTGAGTCTTGTTCCGGAACCTGAACCCTGAGCTTGATTTCAGAGACAAAAGGGAAATATAACTGCCAGGTAAGGAAGCAAAGGTGGGTGAACCCTCAAACTTCAGCCAGCCACTCCTACTGGACTCACCTACCCAAACACCTTGCAGTCCAGAGGGCAGAAAACATCATGAAAATATCTTCTAACTGAACAAGAAAGCATGAGCCTCAACTCAAGACCACCAGTAAAGTGTTAAAGTGGGCTCCCCTTCCCCTTCATTTCAACATCCCTGTTCAGAGAGTCTGCACTCCTATTCCCAAATGGGAAACCCACAAATAAAAAAGACATTCTCCTTGTAAAAACAAACAAACAAACAAACCCCAAAACA
>NW_006399908.1:7511973-7534699 GCF_000299155.1 Elephantulus edwardii
CCCCAAACCAAATAAAAACACAAAATCACCATTGCACTATGCCCACCATTACTCTGTCTTTTCCAGTCCCCTCTGGCTTGTTCTCACTTCTTTGCCCACTCCCTCAACTCACCGAATTGCATAACCCTGTGATTTCATCCTTACTCATCCTCATCCTTCTGCTCCCAATCTTTTCCCCTCGGATACACATACATGTTTTTTATAATAAAAACAAACAAGCAAAACCCAAATGAATATATTGAGAACTTGTGGTCTATTCACACAATAAAATAATACACAGTTTCAAGAGCAACAATTTTGAAAAATACTATATAACTTGAGAAAGACTAGAGACCAATTTGCTAAGTGAACTAACTCAGTCTCAAAAGGACAAATACTACATGAGACCATTATTGTAAAGTAGAAGGATAAATAGTAAGATGATTTTGGATATTTTATCCAAAGAGGGAAGGGAAAGAGGTGTTAAGGGTGGGGAGGTTTGGAAATTATGGAGTCATAGAGTGGTAGGTGAGGGGAGCAGTGAAATAATTAGGAAATATCTAGTGGGAACCTAAAAATATGGGTTGATAGTGGGCATAGATCAATGGTAATGTTTTGGGTTTTTTGGGTGATTGGCTTTTATCAAATGCAAAGTATGGGAATGATCATATGAAACACAAAGTGAATGGAAAAATGTGTGAAACAAATGTATATTAATATTGTATTCAAATCAATATAAAGCTTGAAAATGTTATAAATATCAAACATAAAATAAATATAAACTCCAAAACTACAAACTCTTTCTAAAAGTTACTATCTGATGATATTTTCATTGACAATTTTAGATTACAATAATCATATGCATTATTTTTTTCTTATTATTGCACTTTATTGGCTCTGTTATATTTTAGGTACATCTTTTTTGTACATTATTAGTATTGTTATTATTATGGTGTTTGTTGTTGTGCTACCACTGTCTGCTTGTTATGTGCTTTCAAGTCAACTGCAACTCATAACAACCCTATGTACAATAACTCTAAACCCTCTTGTCTCCTGAGCCAGTCTCCCTGTCTCTGACACACTCATCTTCATTACCCCAGTTATTGTGTCAATCTATCACATTCTGAGTCTTCCTCTCCTTCACTTTCCCTTCACCCTTCCAAGCATGATATCATTCTCCAAGATAATTCACAGGACCTCAAAATGTGTCATTGTTGTAAAGCATGCATTGCAATGTTGTTATGTGCCATTGAGTCACTTGTGACTCATAGTGACCCTTTGTACAACAGCCCTAAACCCTGCTCTATCCCTTACCAATCTTATTGTCTCTGACATGCCTATCTCCATTATCCCAGAGACAGAATCAATCTATCTCATCAAGGGTCTTCGTCTCCTGTGCTGTCCCTCCATCCTCCCAAGCATGACAACCCTCTCCAAGGACTGATACTGCTTTGCCACATGTCCAAAGTATGTCAGACAAAGCTTCAGAATCCTTGCCTCCAAGGAGCAGCCTGGTTTTTCCCCTCTCTGGTCCGTCTGGTCCTCTGCTTTGGCTATGGCTGCTGCTGCTGCTATAAGTATAGCTGGAACCAAGCTTGATTGCCTTCAAGTCAAGCATGGCTCATAGAGACCCCATGAATTAAAAGCCTGAAGTCTTCCTATAACTATCAACATTTGTCAAAGTTCATAGAGTTTCTGGAAGTATGTTGTTTAGGAAGTAGATGCTACTCCTGATGAGCCAATCCCCTTGTGGATGGGTGAGATAGCTAATAGACTGACACACCCTATGTGCATATTTCTGCCCATCACTATGGCAATGTCAAGTTCAGAAGCTATGAAAGCCATTTAGAATCATAAACTCCACAGAGTTGCGCTGCCAACCCAAAGGCATGAGATTCAAGTCCACTGGTTGCTCTGTAGGAGAAAGATGGGCAATCTCCTCACAGGTGATTTGTTGTCGTTCTTGTTATGTGCTGTTGAGTCACCTGAGACTCATAGCCACCCTAAGTACAACAGCCATAAACCCTGCTCGACCCTGTGTCAATTTGATTGTCTCTGACACACCTATTCCCATTACCCCAGTCACTAAATCGATCCATCTCATCAGGGATCTTCCTCTCCTGTGCTGTTCCTACACCCTCCTAAGTATGATATCACTTTCCAAGGACTGGTTCCTCCTTGCAACATGTCCAAATTAAGTCAGACAAAGCTTCAGAATCCTTGCCTCCAAGGAGCAGCCTGGTTTCACTCTTTCCAGGATGAAGCTGTTCATTCTCTCAGCAGTCCGTGGTATATTCAATACTCTTCTCTAGCAATTCTCCTTCTATCATCCCTAAGTCATTGTCCATCTCTTTGATGCATAGCACGTGATTGCAAAGACCATGGCCTGTATCAGGCACATCTTAGTCTCCAGACTGACACTGTTGCTCTTCTTCTTCCTTGGACAGGTCTCTAACAGCAGACTTTCCCAATGAAATATGTCTTTTAATTTCCTAGTTGCTAGTGCCAAGAGTGTTGAGTGTGGAACTGAGCAAACTAAAACTGTTTATAATCTCAATCTCTGAAAATCTGCTGGAGGGTCAGCTTTGAGTTGATTCTGACTCAACAATACACAACAACAGCAACAACAGCTTCTATGAACATTGATTGATTATCCAAGTATTTGGATCTAAATCTTCGCCAACTTCAATTTCTTCTTGAATCAGTTAATGAAGTCATACTGATGAAAGTTGGTTTCCATCCTGACTCTTTCTGAATGGCTTCTTAAAATAGAAGATGAACACAAGAATAGAATCACACACAGAATGAGACATGTCATGTAGTAAGAGGTAGATGCATGATAAGCAGTCAAAACACACCAATGATTGTCATAGTCACTGGAACTTGAAGAAAGACATGAAAAATTTACACTCAAGGACTCCACTCTGAACTTCTTGCTTCTAGAACTGTGAGAAAATAAATTTCCATTCTAAGTCCCCACTGAGCAGTATTTTGCTATAGAACTCAGAAAACGCAGCCACATTACCTTTGACACACACACAGCACTCACTGGAAACTCTCATGATTTTGAAGAAGACCAGTTTCTTATTAGCCAATAATGTTTTTATTCACCTTATTATTCAATTTGGTTTTACATCTGGGGAGAGGGGGTAAGAAAATGTAAAAATGAAGGATAGGGATTTTAGGCATGTTAGTGATGGGGGTTGAAGAAGAGATGTGATTTACTTTTCTGACTACTTTGTAGAGAACTGATGTTTTGTGTGTACCGTTGAGTCAGAGCCAACCCATAGCTGACCCTCCAGTGAGTTTTCAGAGGCAGTAAATTTCATGGCAGGAAAATCACACAAACTTTGCTAAGAGTGGAATGGTTTCTTTTAAAGAAGCCTATAAATGATCGTGTAAACACAATATAAATGAAAGATTGTATAAAACACAATGTATATGAAAGAAACATACTGTAAAGGTATTATAATGTGAAAAATAAAGAAAAAATATTAAAAAGAAAGCCTTTCATTACTTCAGTATTTGTTGGTGCCTATTTAACTCCAAGTATAATCCTCTCCTTTCATTTTTGAAATCAGTCTTTTACATTTTTTTCCCTCGTAATAAAAATGCACTTACTTTTGGCTTTTCAAAACTTGTCTCACTGCAGTTAATTTAGTAAAGACCTAATTATGAGCTTTTTTGCTGTCATTGATGCTTTTGTATTCACTTTTTTACATACTTCACTCAGATCATAGATTTTGTAGAAAAAGCCATGATTTTTCCAGTGCCTCTGACAAAATGATTGCCTTCCAAGAACATTATGAAATTATTTTACTTCAGTTTGGTTTTATGGCAACCAAAGCATTAGAACGAAATGTGCAAAGACTTTAAATTACAAAACTCAAAGAGAAGGACACTCTTGACATTTCTTAAGCTGAAGGAACTGAAGAACAAATTAAGCCTTGAATTGGTTTTTGTTTTTGTTATGTTTTGTTTTTGTTTTCAAGCGCTGAATTGTAATACTGAAAGCTTCTATAGTAAAAGTATTGGATAACGCAGAAAACATCTAAAGATGTTGGAAGGTGCATACAAAATCACTGCACCAAAATGAACTGTTTGATAGTTAACCATTTCAGGAAGTAGCAAATGACCAAGAAAAAAGATTATTAAAGAAGGTCAAAGCTGCACTGGAAACATTGGAAGGCATCAAGTTCCAGGAATTGGAACTAACTATGTGTTACTGACATGTTTCAGCAATGAGATCAGCTCTGGACATGCTCACTTTTCTATGCCAATAAAGTTGGAAAACAGCTACTTGACAACTGCCAGGTAAAGATCCATATCTGTGCCCATTCCAGAAAAGAAAACATCAGATGACTCAACAAAATACAGAAATTATGGAACACATAATTAATATTTCAGCCAAGGAAAATCTCGTTGATAATTATTTAGAAATGATGGGAGCCTGCTGTCAACATAAAACTGCCAGAAGCAAATACTACCAAAACAATGTTTACTTTTGATTTATTGTCTATACAAATGCATTCAGCTGTGCAGACCATAGCAAATAAAGGATTACATCGAGAAGAATGGGTGTTCCAGAATACTTCATTGTGCTCATGCAGAAACTATGCTAAGAAGCAATCATTTGAATTGCTTGAAGATGCTGCTGCATGGTTTAAAATAAGGAAAATTATGTGTCAGGTTTGTTTCCTTTTTCCTCTTAAATTTGTACATTAAACAAATAATTCAACAAACTGGATTCTTCACTCTGTGACCAAAATATGGCATCATGATTGGGAGAAGACTCATCAACAACCTGCATTATGCAGATGAAATAATTTTGCTGCTGAAAGTGAAGAATTCTTGAAGCACTTAGTGAAGATTAACAGCTTCAGTATGAATTTTATTTCAACATCAAGAAAAAAATCCCGACTACTGGATAAATAGACAATGTGCTAGGTGAACAAAGATCTAAGTTGTTGAACTTGGATTTAAAAATCAGCACCTTTGTAAACATTAGCCAAGAAAACAAAAACAAAAAGAAATTTTGGTTTTTACTGGAAAAATCTGCCATTGAGGACCTCTTTCAAGTCTTAATAAACAAGAATGCAAGTTTAAAGAATTAGGTGCTCTTGATGCAGGCATGGCAATTTCAGTTGCTTCTTATCAATATAGATAATTAATAGGAAAAGTAAAGAAAAATGTATGCCTTTGAATTGTGAAGTTGATGAAGAATATTCCATATACCACAGACTGCCAAAAGGACAAATTTGTCTTGGAAAAAGTGCAAGCACAGTGCTTCTTAAAGGCAAGGATGGTTTGAGCTGGTAATTGGGAAATATGATCCTAGAGACTGACATGTAACTGGTGATTGCATGACAGAACTTTGAACAACCAATAATTTATTCATTGTAAAAATATTTTAAAAATATAAACAATGATTGTTGTTGTTGTTGATTGCCTTCAAGTCGAGCATGACTCATAGTAACCCTATGAACAAAAGTCTCTACAATTATCGACATTTATCAAAGTTCATAGTTTCTGGAGACATTTTATTTAGGAAGTGGATGCCACTCCTGCTTCCAAACCCTGTTGTTATGTGCCATTGAGTTGTCTGTGATGTATAGTGACCCTATCTATATACAGCAGCCCTAAACCCTTCCCTTTCCTGAGCCAGTCTCACTAATTCTGTCACACCAATTGCCATTGCTCCATTTACTGTATCAATCTATCTCATCCAGGGTCTCCCTCTACTATGCTGTCTGTCCACCAGTTCTGAGTATGATGTTCTTCTCTAAGGACCAACCTCTTCTGGCCCTGTGCCCAAAATAAGTGAGGTAGAGCTTCAAAATCCTTGCCTCCAGGGAGACACTTGGTTTCACCTTTTCGAAGATAGACCTATTTGTTTCCTTGGCAGTCTGTGTTGGCATGTTCAAGATGCTTCTCAGCACCACAACTCAAAGGAATTCTTCTTCTGTCATCTTTAGTCATTGTCCAACTCTCTGAAGCATAGCAAATAATTGGGAAGACTATGGCCTGGATTAGGCACCCCTTTGTATCTAGACTAACATCACTGCTCTTCAGCACTCTGGAGAGGTCCATGACGGGAAATTGTCCCAATGCAATTAGTCTTTTGATTTCCTGACTGTGGCGTTAAGAGTGTTTATTGTGGATCTGAGCAAGTTGTAATTGCGAACAACCTTAATATCTTCTCCATCTAACATGGTGCTACCAATTGGCCCAGTGATGATAATCTTTGTTTTCTTGATGTTGGACTTTAATTCATATTGAAGACTACACTCCTTGACCTTTTATAGCAAGTGCTTCAGGTCTTCAGTTTCAACAAGCAAGGTTGTGTCATCTGCATAATGATGTTGTTAATGAGTCTTCCTCCAATCTTGATGCCACACTCCTCCTCATAAAGCCCTGCTTCCTGAGTAATCTGTTCTGTATACAGATTTAAAAGGTACAGGAACAGGATGCATCCCTGACGCACTCCTTTCCTGATTTTGAACGATTCAGTGTTTCTTTGTTCTGTTCTGAGGACTGCCTCCTTGTCCAAGTATAGGTTTCGTATCAGCATGATCAAGTATTCTGAGATTCCCATATTCCTAAAAGTTAGCCACAATTTACTGTGATCCACACAGTCAAATGCCTTTTCATAGTCAATGAAACACAGATAGACATTATTCTGGTACTCTCTGCTTTCTGCCAAAATCCACCCGTATTTCTCGTAGTTCTCTGTCAATGTACTGTTCAAGTCTTTTCTGGATAATCTTCAGGAGGATTTTGCTAGTGTGTGATATTATTGATATTGTTTGATAATTTCCATGCTCTATTAGGTCATCCTTTTTTTTTTTTAATGGGAATAAGTATGACTCTCAAGAGATTGAAAGAAACAATGATTATTATATGTGTAAATCTCACCTGAAGGAATGAATCACAGAAGTCAAATGTACTACATCTGTGGAAACAGACAGTGCAAAAGCTCGATATTAGCAATTAAAACAAGGCCAGAGGATTAATGTGGAACTGTTTATGACCTGTGTTGTTGTTGCGAGGTGCTGTCAAGTTGAGTACAACTCATAATAACCTTATAAACAATTGATCTGGATCTTATCCTATGAAGTTAAAGACAATTAAAACAATACCATGACAGCCAAAATTCAACCAGTTTGTCTCACTTGAATTTAAAAATCATCTCAAGCATAGACTTGATGCATTGAACAAAATGACTTCAGACCAGACAAATTGTGGATGACATCAAGAATAATTTATATGAAGAAAGGAAAGAGGCATTAAAAAGAGAAAAGGCTAGAATGTTCTATGTTGTTGTTGTGTTGTCATGTGCTGTTGAGTCCCTTGTGACTCATGGTGACCCTATGTACAATAGTCCTGAAACCTGCTCTATCCTGTGCCAACTTTACTGTCTCTAACACACCTACTCTCATTACCCCAGTCACTAAAACAATCTATCTCACTCATGGTCTTCTTCTGTTTCTCTGTCCCTCTACTCTTCTAAATATGATGATCCTCTCCAAGGACTGGTGCCTCCTTGAAACATGCCCAAAGTATATCTGACAAAGTCTCAGAATCTTTGCCTCCAAGGAGCAGCCTGGTTTAACCCTCTCAAGAATGAACCTGTTTGTTTCTTTAGCAGTCCATGACGTATTCAATACTTTTTTCCAACACCACAACTCAAAGGCATCAATTCTCCTTTTATCCTCCCTAGTCATTGTCAAGCTCTCTGACGCATAGCATGTAATTGCAAAGACCATGGCATGTATCAGGCACACCTTAGTCTCCAGACTGACATCATTGCTCTTCAGTACTTTGGAGAGATCCCTAACAGCAGACTTTCCCATCGCAGTGCATCTTTTAATTTCCTGGCTGCTGGTGCCAAGAGTGCTGACTGTGGAGCAAAGCAAACTAAAGCTGTTAACAATCTCAATCTCTTAACCATCCATTCTGATGCTCCCAATTGGCCCCGTGGTGAGAACTTTTGTTTTCTTGATATTGAGACTCAATCCATATTACAGGCCACAGTCCTTGACCTTCCGCAGCAAGCACTTCAGGTCCTCCTCAGTTTCAGCAAGTAGGGTTGTGCCATCCGCATAAAGCAGATTGTTGATGAGTCTTCCTCCAATACTATATTGGTTTCACCATCTCTAGGTCAGACCTGTTTGTTCTCCTGGCAATCCATGGTATGTGTTGTTGTTGTTTTTATGTGCCTTTGAATCACGATTCATAGCGACCTTATGTACAATAGCCCTAAACCCTGTTCTAGAACTGGCCACGTTACATTTGTTGTTGTTATGTGCCGTCGAGTCGTTTGCGACTCATAGCGACCCTGTGCACAACAGCCCTAAACCCTTCTCTAGCTTGCGCTAACCGCACTGCCTCTGACACACCCATCCCGATTACCCCAGTCACCGAATCAATCCATCTCATAGAGGGTCTTCCCCTCCTGCGTTGTCCCTCCACCCTCCCAAGCATGATGTCCCTCTCCAAGGACCCGTCCCTCCTGGCAACATGCCCAAAGTATGTCAGACGAAGCCCCAGAATCCTTGCCTCCAAGGAGTAGCTTGGTTTAATCCTCTCCAAGATGAAATCTGTTTGTTTTCCTGACAGTCCATGGTACATTCAGTACCCTTCTCCAGCACCACAGCTCAAAGGCATCAACTCTCCTTCTGTCCTCCCTAGTCATTGTCCAACTCTCTGATGCATAACAAGCGATTGCAAAGACCATGGCCTGTATCAGGCACACCTTAATCTCCAGAGAGACATCGTTGCTCCTGAGCACTTTAGAGAGGTCCCTAACAGCAGACTTTCCCATCATGATATGCTTTTTGATTTCCTGACTGCTGGTCATAGGAGCGTTATTTTTCAATGGATAAAATGTCAATAAGTTTTGAGTCTCAGAAGTGAGGGGATTGTTATTGGAGACAGAAGAAGAAACATCAATGAAACCTGTAGTAGGCTTTGTCTTATATTTTTGTCTTTCTGATTAGAAGTTTAAAGGTGACCCTTAGCAAGGAGACTGGGTTACATTTTATTATTTCAACTCAGAGTTTACTTTCATGATTGGGTATTATGGTTATGACAAGAGTCCAGAATGAAGGTTGCATAGCGGAGTGTACTCGGGGTGGGGTGGAAGGATTGTACACCAATGAAGGAATTTTTCTTTTACTTTTCAAAGAGAAGAGCGATCTGGGGGCAGAGAGGAGTGGGCAGGGAGAAAAAAAGCAACAATGAATGAATGGAAATCCAAAATCTCTGTAAATGTTCATTAAAATTAATAAAATAAAATTTTAAAAAAAGAGAAATGTTTCCACAGTAACACTTTCCTTCTGTGATTTCAAAAGCCTATCAGATGTCGTGAGCTTTTGGATAAGGACATTAGTTGGCCAGTATGCATGCTGTTAACTATTCTGGCAATGCTTCACAACAACATTCCATGACAATTATGAGGCAATACCAGGAAAATACGAATGCTTTGGCTGTGTCTACCCATAAGCATAAACTATGATAAGGCAAACCCACTGCCAGGAATTGATTCTGACTCACAGCAACCTTCTGTTGTGTTGCTTTAGCTGTAAATATTTGTGGGAGAAGACTGCCAACATTTCTCCCGAGTATTGGCTGCTGACTTTTTGATACCAGCTCATCAGATAATCTTACATCAGGAAAGCTCCCTTAAAGCAAGATAACAAACTCTACAAACATTAGACAATATGTATCATTTAAATAAAGAATTAAACGCACTATCAGCCAGGTCTGGTTGTAAGTAGAGCTTCTCAGTTTTTAATTCCTCTTCCAAACCAAGTTCAAATTTCCAAGAACAAGTTACTTAAATCAGATTCTTATATTTCAATAACTGTAATTTATCTATTCTACTTTAAAAATTTACGTTACATAGACGACACAACCCTTCTTGTTGAAACTAAGGAGGTCCTGAAGCGCTTGCTGCAGAGGGTCAAGGACTGCAGCCATCAATATGGACTGAGGCTCAATGTCAAGAAAACAAAGGTTCTCACCACTGGGCCAATTGGCAGCATCAGGATGGATGGTGAAGAGACTGAGATTGTTAACAACTTTAGCTTGCTTAGCTCCACAATTAAGACTCTTGGTACCAGCAGCCAGGAATTAAGACATATTGTGATGGGAAAGTATTCTGTTAAAGGATCTTTCCAAAGTACTAAAGAGCAATGATGTCACTTTGGAGACTAAGACGTGCCTGATACATGCCTGTGTCCATTTTGTGATTGGGTTGTTTACATTTGTCTTGTTTAGGTGCTGGTGTATTTCATAAATTTTAGTCTTGAGTCTCTTACCAGATATGTCATTACCAAATATTTTTTCACAGCATATATGGCTTTTCTTTTTGCTCTGTTTGAGAAGTTTTTTAATGTGCATAGGGATTTGAGTCTTAGAAAATGCAGTTTATTTTATTCTTTCGTGGTTGTAGGTTTTTCAAGACGGTTGAAAGACTGTTCATATCATGGATTAGGGCTTCTGGAGTTCTTCCAAGCTTTTTCTAATCAAGTTTACAGTCCTTGGTTTTACTTGTAGGTCTATAATTCACTTTGATTTGGCTTTTGTGTATGGTATGAGGTTGAGTTGCTTGAGTTTCTTGCTTGAGTTTTCTACAGATGGTTTTCCAATTTTGCCAACACCATTTGTTAAAGAGACTTTCATTTCGCCACTTAACTGATTTTGTCTCCTTATAAAAAAAATCAGTTGGTCATAGATAGATGAGCTGGTTTCTGGGTTTTTAATTCTATCCCATTGATCTATGTGTCTGTCACTGTACCAGTATAGGCTGTCTTGACTACCATGGATATGTAACAGGACTTGAGATCAGGGAATGAGATGCCATGTTTCTTTTTCAGAAATGCTTTGCTTATTCGGATTCTCTTTCCTTTTCAGATGAAATTCAAAATTGCCTTTTTCATGTTGTTGAAGAATGGAATTATTTGTATAGAGATTATATTGAATTTATAGGTTGCCTTTGATAGCATTGTCATTTTTACAATATTGAGTCTTCTTATCCATAAGCATGGTATATACTTTCTTTTCTTCTGGTCTCTTTTTATTCCTTAGAGTAATTTTTTGTAATATTCTTTGAATAGGTCTCTTGTTTTTCTAGTTAGATTTATGCCCAGGTATTTAATCTTTTAGTTAGCTATTATGATGGGTTTTGTTTTTTCTTAGCACCCTTTCTGTATTCTCTTTGTCACTGTAGAAAAATCAAATCCATTTTTGTATGTTGATCTTGTAAATTTTTGTTGCTGTTGTTCACTATCTGATTTTTGCATCTAAGTTCATGAGATATATTGGCCTATAGTTTTCAATTTTGGTGATATCTTTACCTTTACCTGACTTTGGTATCAAGGATATGTTTGCTTCATTAGGATTAGCCTGGGAGAATCCGAACTTTTTCTATTTTCTAAAATATTTTCTGTAGAATTAGTGACAGTTCTTCTCTGAATGTCTGATAAAATAGTAAAACCATCTCGTCCAAGGCTGTTTTATGTTGGAAGTTGCTTTATTTCTTATTTAATTTCTTCTTTTGTAATAAGTCTATGCAGGTGTTCTACATTGTTCTGTGCTTGCTTAATTAGGTTGTCAGTTTCTAAGTCCATTTTCTCTAGGTTTTCATATTTATTTGAATATAGTGTTTCACAAGATTCCATTTTTTAACCTTTTTATTTTAGTTTGTTCTGTTGGGACATTGCCCCTTTTATCTCATATTTGGATTCTTTCTGTCTTTTCATTCTTTTTCCTTCGTTAATTTTGCTAGTGGTTCGTTGATTTTATTGACCTTTCCTCTTTTTTTCTTTTTTCCTTCTTTTTTTTTAAAAAAATTATTATTTTTTGTGTGTACCATCAAATCAGATCTCACTGGTACAGGAGGAGAGTGTTCCTCCTTCTCCAGCAGAGCATCTGATGGGATTTTATTGACCTTTTGAAGAACCAACTCCTGGTAGTCTTGATGGTTGCAATTGTTTTTCTGTTTTCTATTTCGTTTATTTCTGCCCTAATTTTTTTATAATGTCACTATTTTTATAGAGGTCAGGTTTTCTTGCTGCTCTTTTTCAACTTTTTGGAAATGTTGTGTTAAAGAGTCAATTATATTTTTTTCTTCCCTTTTGATGTGTTTGCTTATTGCTAAAAGTTGACCTCTAATGACTGCTTTGGCTATTTCTCTGAGGTTTCTGGTAAGTTGTATTTTCATTGTCATTTGTTTCAAGAAAGGTTTTAATTTTCTTTTTAATTTTTATTTCTTCTAGTATCCACTCATGTTCAAGCAGATGTTTTTCAGCTTCCAAATGTATTATTTTTTCTCCTTTATTGCTTGTTATTAATTTTTAATTTTATAGTGTTGTGGTCTGAGAAAATATTCTTTATTATTTCTATGTCTTTTAATTTGTTGATGTTTACTTTGTGACTTAAACTTTGATCTATTCTGGAGACTGTTCCATGCACATCGCGGAAGAAGGCATACTGAGCTTTTCTGGAGGGTGCCTGTATATATTTACAAGATAGAGTTGGTTTATTGTGTGGTTTAATTCTTTAACATCTTTGTTGACTTCCTTTCTGGTTGTTTTATCTTTTCTTGAGAGTGGTGTATTGAAATCACCTACTAGTAATGTAGTGTTATCTGTTTCTTGTATCAATTCTGTTAATGCTTGTTTTGTAGATTTTGCAGCTCTATCATTTGGTGTATGGATATTTATTATGATTAAGTTATCTTGTTCTATTGACCCTTTAGGTATTATGTAGGTGGCCTGTCTTGTTCTTTGTGATGGTTTGTGCGCTAAAATCTATTTTATCCGAAATTAATGTCATTATTCCTGCTTTTTTCTGGTTGCTATTTGCTTGGTGTATTTTTTCCCACCCTTTTATTTTTAATCTTTCTTTATCTTTACTTTTCAGGTGTTTGTCTTGTAGATAGCATATTGATGGTGGGGTTTGTTGTGTGGGTTTTTTGTTTTTTGTTGTTGTTTTTTAATCCAGTTGCTACTCCTTTTCTCTTCAGTGGTGCTTTTAAACCATTCACATTCAGTGTAATTATTTAGAGGCAAGGTTTTATTGCTATCATTTTGCTGAGTTCTTTTCAGTGTTGTTGCTGGTCACTTTAATCCATCCTGCATTCTGTGGCATCTTTTGAAGAAGAACTTCCCATTATATTTCCAGAAATGCTGATCTTGTGTTTATAAACTCCCTTAGGTTCTACTTTTCTGAAAATAAGTTGCTCTCTCCTTCATATCTGATGGACAGTTTTGCTGAGTACAGTATCCTTGGTTGACAGTTGTATTCTTTGAGTGCTTGATATATGCGATTCTTCTTGCTTGCATGATGTCTTCTTGGAAATCAGCACTTAATTTTATTTGATCTCTCATATAGGGTTCTCTTCTTTTATCCCTAGTTGCTTTCGGAATTCTTTCCTTATCTTAAGTTCTGGCAAATTTGACTCTGATATGCCTTGATGTTTTTCTTTTGGGGTCTGTTCTATATGGTAGGGAGCTCTCTTGGCCTAGTGGCAAGAAAGTGTGCTCCAATCCTGAAGCCATGCCGTTTGAGGGCACCTGTTGCTCCACAGAAGAGGGATGGCCAATCTCCTCCATGCAATTAACTCCCTCTGAAAACCCCTCAGAGGGTCAGCTATGGGTTGGTTCTGACTTGAAGGTACACAACAGCAACAATTCTATATGGTGTTTGCTCAGCTTTTTGAATATATATTCTCTCATTCTTCATTATACCTGAAAAGCTTTCTTCTGGTAATTTTTCCACAATTTTCCTGGTGCCTTTACTTATTTCTTCCTGTTCTCTTCTGGGATTCTGATTATGTGAATTTTTTTTTAAATTGTGATTTTAATGAAAGTTTATAAAGAACTTGGGTTTCCAGTTGTTCATTTTTGCACATTTTCCTCCTTGCCCTCCCCCCCACATTGCTTTTTTTCCTTGGGGAAAATATTTCTTTCTGACCCCCACTCCCACCCCAGACCACTATGCAGCTCTTATTCTGGACTCTGTCATGTCAATAATACCTAATCATATATTCCTTTTATACAGTTCTCACTCTCAGCTGTTTCAATGCTGCGTAGATTGTTCATCCTCTCTTTTCTTAGTTTCCGCCCAGCCCCCATGTCAGTCCTGTTTTATAACAGTGGCATTGTCATATTTGTCTTTTTGTGTCTGAGATATTTTACTCAACAGAGTGTCCTCCAGGATCATCCATTTTTTATAATATTTTATTAGTTTTTTGTTTTTCAATGCAGCATAGTATTCTATTTTGTGAATAGACCACAGTTTCTCTATCCATTTGTTTGTTGATAGGCACTTGAGTTGTTTCCAACTTTTTGCTATTGTGAACAAAGCAGCAATAAAAATGGGTGTGCATATATCTGCTTGGGTGATAGTTACAGTTTCTTTAGGGTATATTCTCAGTAGTGGAATTGCTGGGTCAAATGATATTTTTATTTGCAACTTTTTGAGAAAGTGCCATACTGCCTTCCATGGTGGTTGCACCATTTTACACTGCCACCAACAGTGAATAAGTGTTCTATTTTCCAATATCACCTTTGGACCAATTGGCAGCTTCATGATAGATGGAGGAAAAGAGATTAAGATTGTTAATAACTTCAGCTTGCTTGGTTCCACAATCAACACTCTCGGCATCAATAGTCAGGAAATCAAAACCAAACTTCATCGGGAAAGTGTACTGCCAGGGACCTCTCTAAAGTAGTAAAGAGCAACTATGTCAGTTTGGAGACCAAGGTGCACCTGATCCAGGCTATAATCTTCACAGTTACTTGCTATGCATCTGAGAGCTGGACAATAATTAAGGACAATAGATGGCTTTGAATTGTAGTGCTAGATAAGAGTGATGAATATATCATGGACTGCCAGGAAAACAAACTGGTCTGTTCTGGAGAGGGTGAAACCAGGCTGCTCTCTGGAGGCAGGGATTTTTAAGCTTCAGCTCATGTACTTTGGGCACGTGGCCAGGAGGGACCAGTCCTTGGAGAATAACATCATGCTTAGAAAGGTAGAGGGATCACATAGAAGAGGAAGACCCAGGATAAGATGGATTGAGTCAGTGACTGGAGAGATGGGATCAGGTCTGTCAGAGACGATGAAATTGACTCAGGATAGGGCAGAGTTCAGAACTTACGTTTATAGGGTCCCTATGAGTACCAGGTTATTTTTTGGCATATAACAACAGCAACAACAACATATTTTTAATTGTTTACCCTATTTTTTTTCCCACAAAGCTAACTACTTTAGCATAGAGCTTATTGTGAATAGCCCACATTATGAAATGAGAAGCAATTAATTTTTTTTAGTTTAAAGAAGAATATTCGTTAATTATAGTATAAGCTTTTACAACCTTCATTTGATCTTTATTGCTAATCTTTATCAAGCCCATGGAGATCAATAAACTACACTCTAAGTAGTTAAGTAATAAATTCATTAGTTTAATGCATGTTGTTAAAGGAGTTCATAAATGTTGCAAGAATTTTCTAACTTCAAGTTGAATGCCCTTTTAATTATTTCATGTGACCTCCATAAAAACAAACAACGAATAGTACATCATAAAACAGTCAACACAAAGTAGACAAAAATGATAAATTAAAATAATGAGTTAGTCCTGTATTCTGTAAGAGTCAGCAGTCTCATGTGGCTTCCAAAGACATCTATGCCAGTGTAATCTAAGTAAGTGTTCAGTATCCAAGTAAGAAAGGTCACAGAGCTTTGCACTGACTGTATCTGGAAAATGATATTTAATCTCTGGTGCTTTTAAATGTTGTTGTTGTTGTTGCTATGTGCCGTCGAGTCGTTTGCGAGTCATAGCGACCCTATGTACAACAGCCCTAAACCGTGCTCTATCCCGTGCCAATCTCATTGCCTCTGACACACCCATCCCGATTACCCCAGCCACTGAATCAATCCACCTCATAGAGGGTCTTCCCCTCCTGCGCTGTCCCTCTACTCTACCCAGCATGATGTCCCTCTCTAAAGACCTGTCTCTCCTTACAACATGTCCAAAGTATGTCAGGCGAAGCCCCAGAATCCTTGCCTCCAAGGAGCAGCCTGGTTTAACTCTCTCTAGGATGAATCTGTTTGTTTTCTTGGCAGTCCATGGTACACTCAATACTCTTCTCCAGCACCACAGCTCAAAGGCATCAATTCTCCTTCTATCCTCCCGAATCATTGTCCAACTCTCTGATGCATAACAAGTGATTGCAAAAACCATGGCCTGTATCAGGCGGACCTTAGTCTCTAGAGAGACACCATTGTTTTTAAATGTAGTTTTTAAAAACTACATGTGTATTCAAGAAGAGCCCTAGTAATAGATGAACATCTACTCTAATTCATTGTTGTGACAGAAATATTATATGTATCTTTTTAAAAAGCAACAAACATGTCTTTTCTCATAGTTTATAAAGCTAGAAGTGCAAATTTAAGGACCCATCTCTAAAGAGATGACTCTCTCTCTGTGTTAGTTCTTGGAGAAGATCCTTGTTTCTTCCATTAGTTCTTGATTTCTTGATGATTTTGATGGGGAACCTATCCTCTCCCTGTTTTATAATTGCTTGTTTCTGTGTCTACTAAAAAACCAAAACAAATCACCCAACAAAACTCATTGCTGTCAAGCTAGAACTGACTCACAGCTATCTCTCCCTGAGGTTTTCAGAGACTGTAAATTGCATGGAAGGAGGTTGTCCATCTTCCCCCCACCCCAGGCCTCTTGGTGGATTAAAATTTTTAGATTGGTGAGGACTTTGAATTCACAGCACAACTCAGATGATATCACTGAAGCTTGCAGCTTTATGTCTCTAGAGCTCCTTAAAGCACAGAAAGGGTTAGCATTAGAACAAGTAAGTGAATGAACATAATAATAAAACCCCTATTTTTCCAAGAAGAATATAGCACAGATATGGGTGGAAGAAGGTGTTTCAACCCACAACAGCATCTAAAAATGACATTATGACCGTCAATAATGCAAGTGAGCCACATCCAATTATTTGCAATTTTTAAGAGCAAAAATCGAGACTTCCTAGAAAAGTGGAAAGTGTACCTCAAGACTGGTCATGACCCGATATTCAAAAGAATGAAACATTGCCTGATCCTGTGCCATTCTTATAATTGCTATGTTTGAGTTCATTGTTTTAGCTACTGTGTAAATACCTCTAACTGAAGGTCTTCCTCTATTTGGCTTATCTTCTACTTTACCAAACATGATCTTCTCTGTGGATGTTTCTAAGTATTCTCTTGCATTTATTCCAAGATGTGTTTGTTCCTGTGTTCAATATTATTCACAAGCATCTTAGTTAATTAAACCTCTGGGATACAGCTAAAACAGTCTTTAGTTCATAGCAATAGGTACACACATGAAAAAGGAAGAAAGAAGAAAAAATTCTCTCATTCAACACCTTCATCAAATAGAAAAAGAACAACAATCTAATCCTACAGCCTCTAGAATAAAGAAAATTATAAGGACAAGAGCTGAAATTAATAAGATAAGAAAAAGAAAAAAACAATTGAAATCATCAATAAGAACAGGAAATGGTTTTTCAAAGGGTCAATAAAATGGAAAAGCTGTTGGCAAACTTTGTTGTTTTTGTTGTTATGTGCCTTTGAGTTGCTCATAGCGACCCTATGACCTTGGCAAACTTAACAAAAGGAAAAAAAAAGAGGTGACACAGATAACTTGATTAAGAAATTATGGAGGTGACATGGCAACAAAACCAGATGAAATATAATCGATAATAACCTAGAGGACATATACAAATTCCATGAGTGTCAAGGACATATTTAGAACACTTGACAAGCCCATCATAAAAGAATAAATTGAACATGTCATAAAAAGATTTCACCATAAGAAAGGTCCTGGGCCATATGACCTCACAGATGATTTCTATCAAACATTCAAAGAAGATCTATCACCAATTCTACTTAAAGTATTAAAAAAAAATAAAGAAAAGAAAAAAAAATGGAACACTCTCAGAATCATTCTAAGAAGCACCATAACCCTAATACCAAAAGCAGACATAGACATTAGCAAGAAAGAAAACTACAGGCCAATATTTTCTTTTTGGTATTTCTTTTGAAAGATCTGAGGTAATTTAAAGTATCATGACATAGAACAGGCAATCTTAAAATAGTGTCTTTGCTCTTTCACACATTAAAGAGAACCTTATAGATTTGTGCACTGCATCGGGATGGGTGTGTCAGAGACAGTGCGATTGGCACAGGATAGAGCAGGGTTTAGGGCTGTTGTACATAGGGTCGCTATGAGTTGCAAACTACTAGAGGGCACATGACAACAAGAACATTATGTAGTGCAATGTTATAAGAAGAAATGGTGTTGCTTTCATAGTTCAAAAGACAATTTTAAGATCCATCCTGAAGTACAACACTGTGAGTAATACGATACTATCTATATGTATACTAGGAAAATATGACTATTACTCAAATATATTCATCGCTAACTAAAGCAGAAGAGTACTGAATATCCATAGACTGTCTTGGTAAAAGTGCAGCCAGTGTACTTCTTGGAGGCAAAGAGGGTAAAGCTCTTCTTTTATACTTTTCATGTCTTTTCATACTTCATGTAGCTAGGTGAGACTATTCCTTGGAGAGGACCATCATGCTTGGAAAGATGGAGAGCTGGTGAAGGAGAGAAAGACGTTCCCTCTGTGATGAGATGGATTGACGTAGTGACTTCTTCAGTGGGCTCTAGGATGTCAGAAATAAAGAAGATGATGGTACAGGATAGGGTAAGGTTCAGGTAGGCTGTTCACAGAGTCACTATGATTCGTACTCAATGGCACCTAACAACAACAGCAACATATTTCTCTGTTTCCTATTTTTTGCATTCCAATCATCAATAGGTATTAATATATCTTGTTTACATGTTTGATTTTATTTCTCTTTAGCAGTTGGTATATAAGTTTGAATACTATTTATTAATATTAACAGATCTTACTTGAGTATGGACATTATCCTATCACCATCAGAATTGTATTTTAGTATACATCTTCGAGTGTTGCTTTTTTCTTTTATTAAATTTTATTAATTTTAATGAACATTTACAGAGATTTTGGATTTCCATTCATTCATTGTTGCACTATTTTCTCTATCGCCCCTCAGTTCGTTGCTCTTCCCCCCTCCCTTGAAAGTCTGTTTTAATTGTCCCATTGCCACAGGGCTTGTCAAAACCAGTTCTGACTAATCTCCTTTGTCAGTGTATCCTTTGCCATTCCCTATCACTCCTCCCTGAGAGAGACTTCACCCTGATTCATAAGGTAAAGGGGATGACGTATTCCATTAGCTACTTCCTCCTGAAAAGGGATGCTGTAGGTTTCAGGGTGAAGATCTTCTCACTACTCTAAAGGGCCCCTTTGGCAATAGGAAACATGTAGACTATTGTGGAGATTGATTTTGAAATTTAGATGCACTGTTATCAATTGTGATTAGCCATACATGTTCATATCCTTGAAGATGTATCATGGAACTGTTGCAGCCTAGAAGAAACAAATTTAACTAACAAGTTAAAAGTACTTGAGTCAAAAATTAAAAGAAATAATATTTCAAGTAGAGGTTCTAACAGTGTCACAAATCAAGTTACAGAGGGAAGGTAGTTCTTAAAATAAAAGGCCTATTGACTAGCACTTCGTCTATTATAGTGTAAAGGTTAGGAACCACAAGATGTAGAGGCTCAACTATGTCATTTATTGTTCTTAAGTCCTGGACCAAATTCCTTCTACCACTGGGTTGTTTTACAGCTCCAAAGTCCACATGCAAGGCAGAGGTGAAGTAAGGAACTGCTTATGAGGTTTTCTGTCAATTCCAAACACTAAGAAGTAGTGAGAAGAGTTGGGACCTCAGAAGGCTTTTAGGACCAAATAGTAGGCTCTTGTGTCCCGGAGAAAACAAATATACTTACCAGTAATGTTAATGCTCACCCACAGCTCTTCTGGGAGGATCTGAATCATTGAAGCATCCTCCTTGGTTTTCCCACTGGCAGCTGGGTCCTGTCAGTCCTGTCAGCCACAAGGACCTGATGTGGGCCACCCTTGGCCAAGTGTCCTTCAAATCCACACTTAAAGCAAGTGAGTGGGAGCTTCCTCTCTACTCCCTTGCTTATCTGTGGCTCTCGTCTGTGACACGGTCTACTGAAGTGGCCCAGCTTTCCACAGTGGAAGCAATTCTGACCTCCTTGATTACCTTTGGGTGGCACTGTTTATGAGTAAGACTTCCTTTTCCTGACACAGGCCCTAAACTGGCAGCAACAGCTGCCCCAATAGTTTTGACCATTCTCTGGTCATTTCTCTTCCCTCTACATCCCAGTTGTTAAAAGAGGGAACAATTTAAATAAATATACAACAAATAATTTTGAACAGTATAATCTTTTAAGTTTAAGGCTAGAAATATTAACAATATGATCATTTCCAATCCAGAGATAATTGTTTCAATGCAGTTCCTATTTTCCATAAATGGTTTTTGTAAGAAGAATATTGTAAATGTGGATACATTTCCACTATTCCTCCTCCATGCCATGATATAGTGTTATTAGCATGAGCAGTTATAAATCCACTGCCTTCCTTACTCTAACTTAATTTTTTTATAAATTTAAATTTATTATTAGTTTCAGTAAAAATTTACAGAGGCTTTGGATTTCCATTCATTCATTGTTGCACATTTCTCCCCTCCCAAGCCTTCCCCTCAGAATACTACCCTTTTGGAAAAGTAAAAGAAAAAGTCTTTCATTGTTTTACAAACCCTCCCCCAGGTCCACTCCACCATGTAGGTATCGCTCTAGACTCCTGTCATGACAGAAATACCTAATCACATATCCCTTTCAAACAGTTTTCTCTCTCGTCTGTTTCAGTGCAGTATATATTTTTGAACCCATCTTTCTCAGTCTCTCCCCAACCCCAAGGTCAGTTCTCTTTTACAACAGTGGAACCATGCAATATTTGTCCTTTTGTGACTGAGATACTTCACTTGCATAATGTTCTCCAGAGACAACCATTTGGAACAATATTGCATGAGTTCCTTGTTTTTCATGCTGCATAGTATTCCATTGTGTGAATATACCATAGCTTCTCTATCCATTCGTTTGTTGATGGGCACTTAGGTTGTTTCCAACTCCTTGCTATTGTGAACGAAGCTGCAACAAACATGGGTGTGCATATATCTGCTTGGCTGTCAGTTATGGACCCTTTGGGGTATATTCCTGGTAGTGGAATTGCTGGGTCAAATAGTATCTTTACTTGCAACTTTTTAAAAATTTTTTTTTATTAATATACTTGCAACTTTTTGAGAAAGCGCCATACCGCTTTCCACAGTCGTTGCACCATTTTACACTCTCATCAACAGTGAATAAGTGTTCCAGTTTCTCCACAACCTTGCCAGCATTGTTGCTTACTGTTCTGTTAAATTTTGATGTTTTAGATCCAAGATGGTGGTGGAGGCAGAGACAGCGTGGTGAGCTGCGTGAGCAGTGAACCACTTAAAGCAGGGCCATTATGGCGTCCTACAGCCTTCAGTTTATTGATAATTGAACACTTAAACAGTTGATGACTGACCCTCAGTGAAGATCGAGGCTCAGCAACAGGAATTCAAGGATTCCCAAGGAGGAATGGATGAGTCTCCTGGCTCCCAACTCCCTCCCGCAGAGCCCACACCGCACCGCACAGCTGCTGCAGCTCCATGAGGCTTCCCCAGCCGGAACCAATGGATTCCCTCACCCAGGATGGATGCTGGGCACCGGTTCTCCTCAAGACTGTGAACAGTGAAGCCACCACACTGCCGCAAGGTGGACTTGTTCTGGAGAGAATTCTTGGAGCCAGGATGGCGGCAGTGGGGGAAGTGGGCGCCTGCCCTGCCGGCCGCAGAGTGCCCATGCGGTGGGGTGAGGGGGCGCGCCCCCAATGGCTGCCCACGCTGAGGGGGGGTGCGCACACCCCGCTGGCAGCCTGCGTAGGAGGTGGTGGATGGGATGCATGCCCGCCATCTGCAGGTTTGGGTTTCCTTGGACGGGCCAACGAAGGCGATTGATTACCTATAGAATGGATTGCTGAAAGTCACTGTGTGTCTGATGACCTTAACAGTGGCAGCATGCACAAGAGGACCAACATCCTAAACGCACCACATATTTTCTTCTGTTGAATGCTTCTGCCAAAAGATGGTTAGACCTGGGGGGAGTCTGTTCACAATTCTCAGGTTCCCTTTATCATATATAAAGGAGGAGGGCAGTGACACCTACTCCAAAATATAGTATGATCACTTATGGGGGGGGGTAAAAGTGACAGTGCTGGAATGGGAGACACTATCCCTGATGATAGAGTCCTCAGTCAGGCAAGGGAACCAGTCTGGGGTAGGGGCAATTGGAGGGGGAGTATATCAGCCAGTTCCTGGGGGGTGTTGCCCTGCTCGGGATGGGCTGCCCTAGGCCCCCAGCTTGGGGTGAGCCTTTGTGGCCCTCTGCCCGGGGAGAGCTGCCCTTGGCCCTTGGCTCGGGGTGAGCCATCGTGGCCCTCAGGGTGAGCTCCTCAGCCCCCAGATTGTGCCATCTGATCCCTGGGGGGGGAGGGGGGTAAAGAATGCCTAGGGTATCCAGAGAATGTTACCTAGGCCACCTTCTGCCACCCTCCCCCCCAGTAAACATGAAAGCAACACCCTCAAAGCCCTTCTATTTGTAACTCACAAGTTTGTTCTCTCTAGGTTTGCTCCCTTTCCT
>NW_006399908.1:7535077-7546632 GCF_000299155.1 Elephantulus edwardii
TGCTTGTCATTCCTCTGTAGGATCTGGTCCCCTCTGGACCCTCATTATTTCCTTCACCTGCTCCCCCCACCGACCAAACTGTGAAGCTCTGCAACTGCATCCTGGCCCATCCTCACCCTTCTGTCCCCAACCCTCACCTCCTTGTACCCTCAATATGTTTTCCCAATAAAAGAAAAAAAATTTTGATGTTTTGACTGAGGTGAGATGATATAGTTGTTTTGAGTGTTGCTTTTGAAGATTAATTTTATGCAGTCTCCTTCAATTTGTCATTCTCAACATAATGGACTATATGATTGTTTAATTAAAAATTATCAATGCCAGTTCATTTCCATTTAAGATATGTCTTTATGCATTCTACTTCATTTTTGTCAACTTCTAATTTCTTACGTTTATGATGAATACCTTGTAAGCAGGAGTGGCATTCACTTCCACAACAGCTTGCCTCTCAAAACCATATGAGCCTGGAGAAAGGACAAAAGTTATACAACAGGTGTCCAGGACTTTTGTTCATAGGATTGCTATGAGTCGCCTGTGACTCGACAGCACTTAACAACACCACCAACAACAACAGTCTAGAGAGAGACAGAGAGAGAGCAGTTGGCTTAGTGGACAGAAAGTCATGCTCTCAAGCCAAAGGTGGGTGACTCTACTCTGCGGCGCTCAGGCTTGCCTTTAATTGTTTTTGGTGAAACGTTCTTCTAGGTTGTGTAGCCCTGGTATGTCCACTTACTGTGCAGAGGTGGTTGTGGTGAAGACAAAGACTGTGACACTGTTGAGTCAAATGAGAGAATGATTACCCATGGTGGACAGTGTTTGGTGGAGCTCCCCAGTTAAAACAAGTTTGGAAGCAGGAATGACATCCACTGCCACAATAGCTTGCCTCTGGGAACCCTATGAACCTGGAGAAAGGACAAAAATTATACAGGAGGTGTGCAAGACTTTCGTTCATAGGGTCACTATGAACAGACGGCAACTCAACGGCACTTAACAACAGTTAACATGATGAATACATTCGACATTCAGATTATTAAGGGATATTTGCAACATTTTTTTCTCATTTTGATTTGTGGCACATCAATTAATATAGATGCTTCATTGGTTGGAGGCTTTATTTTATTCACATCAGCAAATGTCCCATGAAAAGGTAGCTTTCTTTTAGTAGTATTTTGAGTGCATTCAAACCTGAGAGGCTAACCTTCCAACACTGTATATGAACATACTCTACTGCTATTCATGTTTTCATTGTCCAAATTTTCACAAGTAGATTGCCAGCCTTTCTTCTCATCTGTCTTAATCTGGAAGTTTTGTTGAAACCTCTCCACCATGGGTAATTTTGCTAATATTTGAAATAACTGATGGTGTAACTTTCAGAACCATAGCAACAAGCAAGCTACTGCAATATGATGAACGGACTAAGAAGTGGTTTTCTTTCTTCATATGAGTGTGTGTGTGTGTGTGTGTGTGTGTCTTATTAGCTAGGTTTTCTCAGAAAAACTAACTGATACTAATGTCTTATTATCATGCTTTTTTCATACAGTTAAATGAAGCACAGACAGACATTACTCCGGTATTGTTTTCAGCCAAGATTCATATGACATTGGCAATGACATCCCTAATGCCATGGTCTCTTCTAAATACAGCTTGTGTCCTGGGTTAACATGTGTGTTTAGGTTCAGTTGTCAATTTGAGAGCATGGACCCCGGATGCAGGCCATCTGGTTTTTTTAAACTCAGCTTTACATAATAGTTGCCGGTTTTGATTTATTTGAGTACTACTCATAGTGACCCTATGAACAAAAGATCTGAAGTCTTTCTACTATTATTGTCATTTCTCCAAGTTCATAGTTTCCAGGGGCATGTGGTTTAGGAAGTGGATGCTACTCCTGCTTCCAATTGTAGCAGGGTCATTTTGAGAATATGATCAAGGAATTTTTCTCCCTCAATTTCTTTTCTCTGTAAAAAGAAGATAATATTAGTGTCCATCTTAGGTTTGTTGTTGCAGGAATAAATTAATAAATTTGAGGTACTTGCAAGAGCACGTGTTATAGACTAGTGTTTCTGGATATCTAAGTCATTGATAACTTATTTTGGAAAAATAGGGATGAGTGACACATCATTGCTGATCACTAGATTTTGTAATACTGTACATTCACATGATCCATGAGATTAACCATTCTTACGCCTGTCATAACAAATGACCTCACAAATTTTATCTTGTGAACTATCAAGCACAAACCAGCAATGGTGGCAGTATGCAGATGGGAATGTCCAGGCAGACAGGCAGAAGGGCTGGAGTCCTTGTTGTACAATCCTTCAGTGGGTTAAGACCGTAAGACTGGGTGCTGCTGAATTTACTCTACCTCTCTCCATCTTTTTAGCACCTGCCAGAAAACACACACACGCATGCACACACACACACACACACACGGAGAGAGAGAGAGAGAGAGAGAGAGAGACAGAGAGAGGGAAACATCATTGTCAAGAACTAGCTGTTAGGTCTGTTGAGTCAATTGTGGCTCATGGAAACCTTATGAACAACAGCTGAAAATCTTGTCCTATTCTGAGCCTCCTAATTCTCATGATATTCTTCATGCCCATTGTTGCAATTACTGTGTCAGTCCATCTCATTGACAGTCTTCTTTTTTCTGTGTCTTTCTGTCTCTCTCCCTCTCTCTCCTTTACCCAGTATAATGTCAATTTTCTAGCACTGTTAACCTAGTGGCAAGAAGCTGAGCTGCAATTCTGGAGGCACGTGTTTCAAATCCACAAGCTGCTTCACAGGAGAAAGATGGACAATCTCCTCCTGAGTGATTAACTGCCTCTGAAAACCCACCAGAAGGTCAGCTATGGGTTGATTCCTGCTCAACGGTACACCACACAACAACAGTGCCTCTTGAAAATGTGCCCAAGGTGTGTAAAATGAAGCTTCATCATCCCTGGCTTCAAAGAGCACATTGATTGCACTTCCTTCAAGAGAGGATTGTTTGTTCATTTGGCAGTTCTTTGTATATTCAATATCATATTCAGGAGCTCTAACTTTTCACTACAAGAATGAGAGACAAAGTATAAATAATCTGTGCTTAAGATAATATGTTCTTGTTAAGTGACATTGAGTACACTCTAACTGATACTATGTACAGCAGAACAAAACTTTATGTGATGCCGAGCTGTCCTCATGTTTGCCAGAGGAGAACGGTGCTCCTTAGGTTCCTGGCGAGTGGGTTGTCAGATCTTTTATCCAGTGTACATACCTCTGGGTACACTTGAACTTTCAATCGCTCAGTTAGCAGCCAAGCACATGAACTATTTGCAGCACCATTTGTACTGGTCTCCATTTTGTACTGCTGTTGTCGTTGTTGTTGTCATGTGTCATCGAGCCACCTGCAATTCATGAGGGTTGATAGCTCTGAAGCACAATAATTTCTTCATAGCACGATAGCTTCTTCAGAGCACAACAGCGCAAAGCCTCTCTATCCTGAGCCAGTCTCACTGTCTCTGACACATCTAACCCAATTATCTTAATTACTGTCATCTAGTATCTAGAATCTTCCCTTTTTGTGCTGTACTTCACCCTTTCAAACATGATGTCCTTCTCCAGAGACTGGCTGCCACTGGAAACATGGTTAAAGTGTGTGAGCTCCAAAGTGTTTGCCTCTAAGGAGCAATTTGATTTCACTTGCTTTAGTACAAACCTGTCTATTCTTTCTGCAGTCAACACTCATCTCCAGCACCACAACTCAAAGGCATCAATCCTCCTTCTGTCATCCTTAGTCATTGTCCAGATCTCTAAGTAATTGCAAAGACTATATGGCCTGGATCAGGTTCACCTTAGTCTCCGGACTGACATCATTGCTCTTCAGTACTCTGGAGAGGTCCCTGACAGTAGATTTTTCCTAATGAAATGAGTCTTTTTATTTTCTTACTAGTAAGAGACCAGCAGCAGTGCAAGGCATTCGGCATTACAGAAGTGAATTGAAATCTAAGCCATCATATCAAGGGTTGAATAGGAGAGGGAGGTGCTGAATGGGGTAGGAAGAAGTGGAAGTGGATGCTGGTGGAGTATGGAAAGGGATAGATCAAGGTACATGTTTACACTTCCTGACTAGAGCCCATTGCGGCAGTCGTCGTAACAATCCACCCAGTTAAGGGGCGTTCTCTCCTTCACTGACCATCCCTGCAAGCATCATGTCCTTCTCCAAGGAAGAGCCCCTCCTAGCAACATGCCCAATGTATGTGAGGTGTGAAGCCTCATCATCCTTGCCTCCGACGAGCACTCTGGCTGCATCCTCTCCAAGATATGTTACTTTGTTCTTTTTGATATCTATGGGATGTTCAGTGCTCTTCTCCGACACCACAGCTTAGGTGGTGCCTAAAACTGGAATCCAAGTCTCTGTTCCTGTTACCCAGTACTTCTAAAACTCTTTTCCACGTAGGCATGGGCCCAGGCCTTGTGGGACCTGACACTTATTTAATTCTGTGGAACTTCTTTGAAATATATCTTACTTTTGCAAATACTTTGACCACATTAATGTATTTCTACAGCCCCTCCCTCCCATGTGCTATCAAGTCAGAACCAACTCATAGCTGACGCTCCAGTGGGTTTTCAGAGGGTTTCCTCTAAATTGCATGGGAGGAGATTGTCCATCTTTCTCCCTTTGAGCAGCTGATGGATTCGAACTATATGCCTTCAGGTTGACAGCACAACCCCTTACCAGTCTGTCACCAGAGCTCCTTTATGCAAGACAGAGGCACTGAATGTTAAACCTAAGAGTTTCACAGCTCTAGGATTCACTAATCTCTTTAATTATCATGTTATAGTGTCCTTTCCAACTCAAATAATATTATTTTATTACCTCCAAGACAGCCTCTTTCAATTTGTCTGGGGTTTTTATTTAATTTTGTTCGGTTTTTATATTGAGTCTTGACTGTGAGAAACTCTTCTAACACCAAGATGAAACCTTCTTCCTTGACGTTTCCTTCCACCCATTGCTTACAGAAGATGGCATTAAGGGAAACAGAGTGTGAAATTCAGGTACAAGGTTCTGTGGAGAGAGAATCAGCCCTTGTTCTTCCAAGTGGTTCTTGGGCAAGACACTTCTTCTCTCTCATCCTTGCTCCTCTTTTATACAATACAATAGTGACTTCAAGGTCTCTAAGGGCCGTAACCAGCTAGGCTTCTTGTACATTAAGTTGAGCAGTAAGAAACTGCTGTTATTATCGGTCAAAACCCGGTAAATATCTGTAGTGTTATGGGAGTCAATCCCGCATTGTGGCAAGTGAAGACTTTCTAAGCCATTTGCTCCAAATCCCAGGTTATTGTTGTTCATTGTTCTAATTATCAAATTGCAGTTTAAGGAATCTGCATGAGGTCTTCCAGAAAGCCCCAGGGGAATGTCCTATTTATGCAGTAAAAATGAAATGCTTTAACAGCACTTTTCTGAGGAGTAGATATTCTTTTTTCTGACTTTATACATTTATGCCACATTTGATTTAAACTACTTTTTAAAAAGATTTGATACTTTTAATTATGGTATTGTTAAAGAATATTAAATTTACCACGGGCCATCAAATGAGCAAAATATTCTGTAGTTAGAGTCCTTAGAAAGAAGGACAGTAAAATATTGTCTTACACAATTTAGGCATATTATTGTTGTTGCTGTTGTTGCATGCTACTGAGTTAAGTACAACTCCTATGAGCCTAAGAACAGGAGATCTGAACTCTGACCTATCCAGTACCGTGGTCACAATCTCAGACATACGTGAGTCCTTTGCTGCAGTCACTGGATCAATCCATGTGGTTGAGAGTCTTTGATTTTAAACTATTTTTAAAAAATAAAAAAAAACCCCACAAACCAAACCCAGACATAACCCTATGTACAATAGAGCACACATTGTGTAAACTAGCAGATGTGGCAACTGAGGCTGAGCCCTCAAATATGGAAACACAAGGGAAGAGGAACAGTTGTAAGCAGATGACACTAGTGATTAGAATGTAGAATATGAAAAGCATGAATATAGGAAATTTGGACATTGTTAAGAAAGAAAAAGAAAGCACAGATATCAACACACTAGGTATTGTCAAAATGAGATGGATTGGCATGGGACATTTTGAATCACACAATCATCTGATTTATGAGATGAAAAGGTGGGGAAAATTGGGGTCACTTCCATAATTAAAACAGTCATTTCTAGATCCATCTTGAAATACAATGTTGTGAGTGACAGGATAATATCCATATGCACACAAGGAAGTCTGGTGAATACCACTATCATTCAATTATATTCACAAACACTAGAGCCAAAGAGGAGGAAATAGACAATTTCTACCAACTTTTGCAGTCAGAAATCGATCAAACATGCAATCAAGATGCATTAATAATAATGAGTGACTGGAATGCAAAAGTTGGGAGCAGGAAAGAAGGATCAGTAGTCAGAAAACATGAACTTGGTGATAGAAAAGAGGTATTTTAATATATTATTGATTGTACAGAATTCCATCATTCTAAGAAGCACAAATGCAGACTATACCCATGGATTCCACCTTGACTACATGCACAGGAATCAGATCCATTTCATCTGTGGGGAACAGACCATCAACTACTATACACAAGTTCAAACTAAAGCTAAAGAAGGTTAAATCAAATCCACAGGAACCAAAATTTGACGTAGAGTCTATCCTACCTGAACTTCAAAACCATCCCAGGAACAGATCTGAGGTCTTGAATACTCATGAAGAAGACCAGATGAGCTGTGAGAGGATATCAAGACTATAATCCACGAACAATGCAAAAGGCCATTGATAAGAGAGAGGAGGAAGAGAGGGCCGAGGAGGATGTCAGAAGAGACTCTGAATATTGCACTAGAGCTGCTGAGAAAGAAGCCAAAGCAAAGGGAAGAAATGGAGTTAAGGAGTTAAGCAGAAGATTTCAAAGGGCAGCACGGGAAGGAAAAGCAAAATATTATAATGAAATGTGGAAAGAACTGGAGCTAGAAAATCAAAGGGGCAAAAGTCGGTTGGCATTTCTTCAGCTAAAGGAACTGAAGAACAAATTCAATACTCGAGTTGCAATGCTTAATGATGCTATGGGTAGAGTATTGAATGATCTAGGAACCATTAAAAGAAGATGGAAGGGAGTATACAGAGTCACTGTACCATAAAGAATTGGCTGTCACAGAAAATGTCATGAAACATATGGTCAAGAGGCAATAAATACTTATGAAGGAAGAAGTTCAAGCTGCTCTGAAGAAATTGACAGAAAGCAAGGCCTCAGAAATTGATGACATACCAAATGAAATATTTCAACAAACAGATTCTACCCTGGACATGCTCACTAGGTTGTGCCAAGAAATCTGGAACCAGCTACATGGCCAACTGACTGGAAGTGTTCCATATTTATTCCTATCTCAAAAAAAAAAAAAAAGGATGAGTGTGAAAAAAAAGATGAGTGTGGAAATTATCAAATAACATCACTAATATCACACACAATCAAAATCCTGCTGAAGATTTTACAAAAATAACTGGAGAACAGTGAATTACCAGGAATATAAGTTGGAAGAGGCTGTAGCACTAGAGACATATCACCAAAGACTTGATGGCTCTTTGTGGAAAACAAGGAAGACCACACGAATGTCTATCATCCTTCATTGACTATGCAAAGGCATTTGACTATGTGGATTACAACAAATTGTAGCTAACCTCGAGAAGAATGGGAATCCAAGAACACTTGATTGTGCGTATGTGAAAACAATACTTGGACCAGGAGGCAGTTGTTAAAACAGAACAAGGAAACACTGAATGTCTCAAAGTTAAAAAGGGGTGTGTCAGGGATGCATCCTGTCTCCATACCTTTTCAATCTGTATGCAGAATAGATCATCCACAAGGCTGGACTTAGGAGGAGGAGGGTGGCAACAAGATTGGAAGAAGACTCATTAGTAACCTTCATTAAACAGATGATACAACCTTGGTTGCCAAAACTGAGGAGGACCTGAAGACTGAAGTCTTCAATATAAATGGAAATTTAACATCAAGAAGACAAAGATTCTTACCACTGGCCCAATTGGCAGCACCATGATGGATGGAGAAGAGATTGAGGCTGTCAACAATTTCAGCTTGCTTGGCTCCACAATCAACACTCTTAGCAAGAGCAGTCAGGAAATTGTGCGGGGAGGGGAAACTGCATTAGGAAGTCTGCTTGCTGTCAGGGACCTTTTCCAAACACTGAAGAGCAATGATGTCAGTCTAGAGACTAAGGTGCACCTGATCCAGGCTGTAGTCTTTGCAATTACTTTCTATGCATCAGAGAGCTGGATAATGACTAAGGATTAAAGAATTATTCATGTTTTTGAGCTGTAGTGCTGGAGAAGAGTATTGAACATATCATGGACCACCAAGAGAACAAGATGGTGAAACCAAGTTTCTTCTTGGAGGTAAGCCCCGTCTCACATATTTGGGCATGTGGCCAAGAGGAACCGATTCTTGGAAAAAGACATCTTGCTTTGAAGGGTGGAAGGAGAGTGCAGGAGAGGAAGACCTTAGATGAGATGGATTGACACAGTAACTGGGGCAATGAATTTAAGTGTGTCGGAGTCAGTGAGACTGGTTTGGGACAGGGGAGGCTTTAGAGCTCTGATACAAAGAGTCACCATGAGTTGTGGGTGACTCAATGGCACATAACAACAACAACAAAAGTACCAAGAGTGTTGATTATGGAAGTGAGCAAATTGAAACCTGTGCACTTGCCTTCAGGATTGCAGTGCAACTTCTTGTCACTAAAGCACCAGAGCTCCCTATATTGTTCTGTTGTTGTCATTGTTGTGTACCATCAAGTCGGAACCGACTCATAGCTGGCCCTCTGGCAGGTTTTCAGAGGCAGTTAATCTCACGGGAGGAGATTTGTCCATCCTTGTTCTGCCGAGAAGCTGGTGGCCTTGAACTGCTAGCCTTCGGGATTGCGGCTCAGCTTCTTGCCACTAGGGCATCAGAGCTCCATATTGATTCTAGCATACACCAAAATAGCTCTTTTAAAAGTCTTCGTCTTTGTAATGAGTGTGATAAAGGATTTCATCAAGCAACATTTTCTAGAGAACCCTGGTACCAATCCATTTCTTTTCAACGTTAAGTATCAACTCCAGAATGTTAGCTTTTTCTTTCCTATGGGAATGGTACTGTTTGATCCTGAGTGTACACATTTGCTGATGATGCAGACTGATGTTCCCTGAAGTTCTCCACAAGAAGAGATCCACTAAGTCTCTCTGTTTGTTGTTGTTGTATACCATAGCATCAGAACCGACCCATAGCTTATTTTCTGGTGGGTTTTCAGAGGCAGTGAATCTCACAGGAGGAGATTGTCCTTCCTTCTCCCACAGAGCAGCTTGTTGTCTCAAACCATATGCCTTTGGGATTGCAGTGCTGCTTCTTGCTCCCAGAGTTCCCTAAGCTATCTAAAATAGTCCTTTTTATCTCCCTTGACAAATATTTTATTAAACCATAGGTCTTGGGTAAAGATATAACTTCCTTTTTTCCTTTTGCCCTCTTTGAACTTATTTTCATAATACTAAAGCTATGAGAGAGAAACCAATACATAGTTATAGATTGTGCCTCCCACCTAGAAAGAACGTATTGTGTTCCAGTAGCATCTTCTGTAAGCCTCTTAATAGAACTCATCACCTGATAGTGTTGTCATTGTTTTAAATGTGTTGCCCCCTGCTAAGCTCCATCAGTATTAGCCTACTGCAGAGCTCATGCTTTCGAATCCTTGAACTCTCCAAATTTTCTCAAAATTTTGTATAAAGTGTTATAAAGTGTTTGTTGTAATGAAATGTCATATCATGCTTAAGGTATTAACCTTGGCAATTGAATATTTCCATTCAAAGTTTGTGTTTTCAGGTGAGTTATGTGAATGCTTGCCAAAAGCAAAATGAATGAATCCCCAAAATGGATGTGGAAGTGCTCCATTACCTAAAAGCAATGTTTCCTATTAGTTTCTGCCTCTGGGTTTTATTTTCCCAATGTGATTTAGCTAATGTCTTAGCTAAAGAGAAAGTGAACCACTGAATAAATTAATGCCTATGCATAAGATAAAGTGAATCACTATTAGCATAAATCCTTGTTAGATAGTATTTGACTCAAACCACTGCTTATTTTCTAGGGAACAACAAACGTACTTGTTAGGCATAGGGTCCTGGTATTCCACTTGTGTTCTTCGTTTTATTTTCCCTGAAATATGGCAATTATGTATTAATAAGATATTCTCTTGAAAGACACAGCTGTGTTATTGGGAAAGAATTTTTACCTTAAGGGAGATCTTTCCACAGATGTGATCGATCTGATTCCTATGCATACTATCAGGTGAAATCTGTGTATAGCCTGCATTTGTGTTTCTTATAAGAAAGTATTTGCAGTGAATAAATCATTGATTGTGCAGAATTCTATCATTCTATCTCCAGCTTCATTTCTATTATCAAGTTCGTGTTTTACAGCTACTGATCCTTCTTCTCTGTTCCCAACTTTTTCTTTCCAATCACACATTATTATTAATGCATCTTGATTGCATGTTTGATCTATTTCTGACTACAAGGTGGTAGAAATCTTCTACTTCCCTTCTTTGGCTCTAGTTGTTGATGCATACATTTGAATGATAGTGGTATTCACTAGACTTCCTTGTATGCATATAGATATTATCCTGTCACTCACAACATAGTATTTCAAGATGGATCTAGAATGACTTTTTTAACTATGAAAGTAACTCCATTTTCCCCTCACCTTTTCATCTCTGACATAGTGGATCATATGATCATCTGATTCAAAATGCCCCATGCCAGCCCATCTCATTTTGCCAATACCTATTATGTCAATATTTATATGTTCTATTTTTTTTTCTTAATGATGTCCAATTTTTGTACATTCCATCTTCCAGTCACTAGTGTCTGCTTTTTCCTCCTTGCTATTCTATATTTGAGGACTCAGCCTCATCTGCTAGCCTAAGTGTGCTCTATTGTACATAGAGTATGTTGTTGTTTGGTGCCATCGAGTCATAGATGACTCATAGCGACCCTATGAACGAACAGCCTGAGCACTGTTCGTATATAGAGTTTCCGGAGGCAAGCCATTTTGGAAGTGAATGCCACTCCTGCTTCCAGGCTTGATTTAGTTGGGAAGCTCCAGCCAACACTGTCCACCATGGGTGCCCATTACCACGACTGGCACCTCACTGTCACAGTCTTCAGCATCATAGCAACCACGAGTTACCTCTGTACAGCAACACACAGACCAGTGCTATACCACCTGCATGTCAAATACATGCCCAGAAAAGCACTCGACTCCAAAAGCTTGCCACGATTCGTAAGGTATAGGAAGATAGATAATTTATATACTGTGTTGTTTGGTACCAAACCGGCCACTCTAACCTATAGGGACCTCATGGACACCAGATCTATGATTGTTCTACCCTGTCCTGTGCCATCTGTCACCGACCACCCGACTACGGTCGTGACAAGAAACTCAAGGGGTTTCTTGGTGAAGAGCAGGTGAGGGACGAAGTCGGCGAAAATGAGAG
>NW_006399908.1:7547642-7558530 GCF_000299155.1 Elephantulus edwardii
TCCCGGGATTACGAAGACCCATCTGTAACAAATATCCAGGCATCAGCCCACTCACAAGCACAGGGCTTGCAAGGTTCCCTCTTATGCTATCCTTGAGGTCAGAGACCCCGTACAGGCACGGACGACCCATTTTGTCACACAGGCGTCGTGGCCAGAGAGGACAGCGAGGCGGGTGTGGCAGCCATCCTCACCATTTCTGAGATACTTGAGCCCATTGGTACAGTCACTGTGTGAATTCATCTTATTGAAGATCTTCTTCTCTTTTGCTGACGCATATGCCACCTTTTCAAGAATGATGATATAATTTTAAAATGTTATTTACTTTTCGTTGTGATTTTAATGAAAGGTTACAGAGATGTTAGATTTTCATTCATTTATCGTTGCATATTTTCCTCCCTACTTCCTCTGTTCACTAAAAAAAACACAAATCAGTCATTATTGCATAATTTTCTCCTTCCTTCCCCACCCTTCCCCAGTCCACTTTGCTATACACCTCTTAGTCTGCACTATTGCCATACAAATAATGTCTAAACAGCAAATAACAAAAGATGGAAAGTTTGAGAAGAGATTGGAACCCTTATTCACTGCTGGTGGGAGTGTAAAATTGTGCAACCACTACAGAAGGCGGTATGGCACTTTCTCAAAAAGTTAGAAATAGAAAATTTGACCCAGCAATTCTACAACTAAGAATATACCCTAAAGAGACAAGAGCTTCCACTCAAAGAGATATATGCACACTCATGTTTATTGCTGTGTTATTCACAATAGATGTCAAAGAGATGGAAGCAAGCCAAGTGACCATAAAAAATGAATTAATAAAAAAGATGGTATATTCACACAAAGGAATACTATGCAGCACTGAAAAACAAGGAACTCATAATATACACAACATGGGTGACCTTGGAGGACATTATGCTGAGTGATATATCTCAGTCACAAGAGGACAAATACTACATAACACCACTGTTATAAAACTGGAGGGTTGTGAGAAAATGAAGAAAAGATGAGATAATTAATGAACACTGCATTGAAACAGATGAAAGAAAAAACTGTTTAAAAAGATGATGTCTTTTACCAAGGACTGCTCCCTCCTGACTACTTTCCCCATGTAGGTGAGACAACATTTCCATCCCTGCTTCTAAAGAACAACTGGGTGGTACTGTTCACCAGGCCTTCCATGGGATAGTCAGTACTTTTCTCCAATATCACATCCCAAAGACATCCTTTATCACCATTCAACTTTTAGATAACATTGCAAGTAATTGAAAAGACCATGAATTGAATCTGGTGCACCTTAATCTTTAAACTGACATCATTGTTTCTTAGACCTTTGGAGAGGTTCTTGGCAGTATATTTTCTCAATGTGATATTTTGATTTTTTGACCCCTGCTATCAAAGGTGCTGATTGTGAATTCAGTTAAGATAAAATATTTTACTATTTCAATTCTTTCTCCATCTATCATGATGTTTCCAATTGGTTCAGTGGTAAGAATTTTTGTTTTCTTAATGTTGAGTTTTAATTTGTATTGAAGGCTGTTACCTTTGATCCTCTGCAGCAAACGGGGCAGGACCTCTTAACTTTGTGTAGGAGCAAGTAAGATTGTGTCATCTGCATAATGGAGATTGCTGATGAGTCTTCCACTGGTCTTAATGTCATATTCTTTTTCACAAAGTCCTGAATTATTTGTTCAGCATACAGATTGAATAGGTATGCCTGACAGACACAGTCTTGGTTTATAAATCAGGCAGTGTTCCCTTGCTCTGTTTGGACAACAGCTTCTTGGTCTAGGTATAGCTTTTTTTTTTTTTAACAACAACAATTTATTTTGTTTGGTATTTTTCAAACTTGATGGCTTGCAAACAATAGTTATTGCCAGAATGTATGTGATATTAAAATGCATAAAATAACAGAAATAAACCATCTCTCACCAATACAAACTAGTTTAAAATATTGTGACTGGTTATTTACAATATCTTCTCCACTCATGGTTTCCAGGTTTCAAATCTCTGCTGGTTTGTCTTATTCCTTCATCTCTTTAATTAGAAATTTACCACATTTTCAAAGGTCTTCCATTAGGTGATCCCCATAAGCTCTTCAATTACTCCAAATCTTTATTCTTTGTGTTATTGTGTCGACTTTGGTGACAAGACCTCCCAAGGCTTCATTTGTCATCACTATGTATTTCAGGCATACATCTACTTGTCTCTGCCTCATTAGGTATAGATTTTTTATGTGCACAAGATAAGTCTTCTGGGATTTCCACTCATATTGGCCCTCGATGAAGAAGTCTCAGCACTTTTCCCTTCATGGCTGCGGTCCTCAAATCCTGAGTGGACTACTGTGGACTCTAGCACAACATGCAGCATCTTCTTAGAAGTCTGTAAATATATTTAAAATCTGCTGAAACAGAAAAACACCCATCCTCACAATGGGGCATTAATAAATGAGTGTCTGGGAATGAGACCAGTTATGATGCCTGTGGTGAAACCATCACTCCTTAGAAAGATTTTTGTTCACGTGGAGAGAAAATGAAGTTTGTCGACCCAGCCATGCACAATCAGTCCTGTTCTGTTGGTAGAATACCTGTGATCAGAAGTGTCACCATGGATGAGGTTTTTCTGTGTGGGTAAAACTTCAAGTGACCAGACTGTACCTCTCATTTTTTTCAGTTCTTCTGTTTCATAAACATCTGAAGGATGAGGTGAGGCTGTTGATGCCCTGAGAAACTCATAATGAAAAAATAGACAAATTTGCTTTTTGCTTTTCTTCTTTAACTTGTTCATGTTACATGGATCAAATTTCAACCAAAAACTCGAGGAAAATTTGTACATGCCACATTTATGCTTTCATAAAAAGGGTTTTGGGGAAGGAGAGCTTTTCGCTTTTGGCAAAGTTTTTTCAAAATTCTTTTCCACTGTTTCTGTCTGGTTTTAAAACATTACAATTCTGTATACTTTTTTAAAATGTTATTTTTATTAAATAAAGTGTTATTTTTATCAAATATTATTTTTTATTAACTGTTACTTTGAAAGAAATGAGCAACAAATATTTTCTGAAATAATGGTATAGAAGACATGAAGCCATTAAAAAAACCCCCCACAATTAAACATTGATATCCCAGAAAAAAAATTTGGGAAAACTATAAAGCTCACAATTATGTTTCACTTTCTCTTTGATTGTATGCGTGTTTAAAAAGCTCAGTGTACTATACTTATAAACCAACAATAAAATGAATGAATCTAAAGATAGTAATAATTAACGGATCAATGCATATAAAACTTGTTCTTTACCAATGTACATTCAACAAAATCAAGGTGGATTTAGCAGATGCTATGGTGGAGGGCTCTTGATGATGCCAGATGGTGTATGGATTCTGGCCCAAAGCAGAGATTCTTAGAAATAGAATTTCTTTTGTTTTATTGATTTTGCAAAAGCATTTGACTTTGTGGATCACAACAAATAATGAATAATATTGAGAAGAATAGAGATACCAGAACACTTACTTGTACTTGTGTGAAACCTATAAATAAACCAAGAAGAAACTGTATGAACAGAACAGGGGAACACAGCATGGTTTAAAATCAGGAAAAATGTGCACCAGGAATGTGTTATTTCTCCATACCAAATCAATCTGTATGCTGAACAAATCACTTGATAAACTGGACAATATGAAGCAAAATATGATATCAGAATTCGAGGGAGACTCATCAATAAACTGTGTAATCTAAGTGATGCAACCTTACTTGCTGAAAGTAAAGACTTGAAACACTTACTATACTTGATGAAAGACTACAGTCTTCAATACAGATTGCATCTTAACATTAAAAAAAACCAACCAACCAAACACCCACAAAAATCCTTACTACTGGATCAATGGACAATAGATAAAGAAAAGATTGATATTGTCAATGATTTCATTTTACTTGGAATCACAACATTCATAGCAACAGCAGTCAGAAATCAAAGGATGTGGTGTGTCGGGAAAATATGTTGTCAAGGACATCTGAAAAATGTTAAAGAGCAAATGTTAATAATGACAGTTTAAAAACTCAAGTGTGCTTAATTCAAGCCTTGGTCTTTTTAATAACTTTCTATGTATCTGAAAGTTAGACAATGAATAAGGAAGACAGAAGAATAATCAATGCCTTGGAATTATGGATTTCGAGAAGAGAGCTGGTATGCTGAGCAAATTTTCTAAGAAGCTGGACTCTATGAGGTAGAGTGTGGCATCAGGGTTGGAGATAGACAGACATATCAATAACTTGCATTATGCAGATGACACAACCTTGCTTTCTGTAATTGAGGAGGTCTTGGAGTACATGCTGCAGAAAATCAAGAGATACAGCTTCAGTATGGATTGCATCTCAATGTCAAGAAAAAGAAGATTCTTACCACTGGACTGATAGGCAGGGCCATGATGGATGAAGAGGGGATTGACACTGTACTGTCAATAGCTTCATCTTCTTTGCATCCAAAATTAACATCCTTGGTATGAACAGTCAGGAGATAAGGAGACACATTCAACTGGGAAAATCTGCAGTCAGGGACCTTTCCAAATTATTGAGTAGCGATGTCAGTTTGAAGACTAAGGTGTGTCTGATTCAGGCCATGGTTTTCCCGATCACTTGCTTTGCCTCTGAGAGCTGTACAATGAATAAGAATAACAGAAAAAGAATTGAAGCCTTTGAGCTGTGGTGTTGGAGAAGATCACTGAGCATCCCATGGATGGCCAAGAGAACAGATCTGTCTTGGAGGGGATGCAGCCAGAGTGCTTCTTTGGGGACAAGAATGATGAGGCTTTACCTGATTTATTTTGGAGATGTAACCAGGAGAGACGATTCCTTGGGGAAGGACATGATGTTAGGAAGGGTGTAGAGTCAGCAAAGGAGAGGAAGACCCTCAACTGGGTGGACTGATATGGTGACTGCTGCCATGGGCTCTCGTGTGTCAGGAAGTGTGAGGATGGCACAGGATAAAACACAGTTCAGATCTTTTGTTCAAAGGGTCTCTATGAGTTGTGCCCAACTCAACAGCACCTGAAAATAACAACAATAGCCAAAACCAGAAACAAATCTATCTTGATGAAAGTGCAACTGTGGTGCTCCTTAGAGGCAAGGGTTAAACTTCACTTCATATCCTTTGGGCATATTGTCAGAAGGGGTCAGTCCTTAAAAAATTACATCAAGCTAGGGAAGGTCAGAGAAAAAGAGGATGGCTATCAATAAGATGGATTGACACAGTAACTAAAAATAGACTCAAGCATCTGAGATTGTGTGGATGGTACAGGACAATGGGTTGTTCAGCTATGTTGTTCACAAAGTCACCATGAGTCACTGCTGCCTCCATGTCGCCTAACAACATAACAACAACAAACATGCTGCTGCAATGTAACATTAAGTGTAAGATAAGATCCGTAAGGTCACTATGAACAGCAGAGTGACAAGAGAGAGAGCTGTCCTTCGATTCCCTTCCAGAAATGACAGTACATTTTCTCTTATACCGGAGGCATTATTTTGAAAGAAATTATAACAATAAGAAATGAACAAAAATAGTATTGTTTTCCTTGAAGAAGACAGTAAGTTGGAAAATCTTCGTTAGACAGGCTGTGGGTTGTTCTGTGGACCATCAAGTTGGAACCGACATATATAGCTGACCATCTGGCAGGTTTTCAGAGGCAGTTAATCACAGAGGTAGAGATTTCCCAACCTTTTCCTGTGGAGCAGCTGGTGGATTCAAATTGTATACCTTCAGGATTGAAGCACGGCATCTTGCCACTCCCTGGATAGAAACAAAGGGGGTGTCTCAATTATTTGAACTAACATTTAGCTGTTAGTCTTTAAAGACTATATATGCAAAATATATCTGGCTTCTGAGACTGAGGAGGCTTGATCTGTTTGGTCACAATCAACAGTCTCCTGGATACAAGGAGATAAGCAATCACAATAATAAGCAATACATTCTGAAATTTGTTACCAATTAATTCTATGTATAGTTATAGGTTGTTGTTGTTGTTGTTATGTGCCGTCAAGTTGTTTGCCACTCATAGCGACCCTATGTACAACAGCCCTAAACCGTGCTCTATCCTGTGCCAATATCATTGCCTCTGACACACCCATCCCGATTACCACAGTCACTGAATCAATCCACCTCATAGAGGGTCTTCCCCTCCTGCGCTGTCCCTCTACTCTACCCAGCATGATGTCCCTCTCTAAAGACCTGTCTCTCCTTACAACATGTCCAAAGTATGTCAGACGAAGCCCCAGAATCCTTGCCTCCAAGGAGCAGCCTGGTTTAATACTCTCTATGATGAATCTGTTTTCTTGGCAGTCCATGGTACATTCAATACTCTTCTCCAGCACCACAGCTCAAAGGCGTCAATTCTCCTTCTATCCTCCCTAGTCATTGTCCAACTCTCTGATGCATAACAAGTGATTGCAAAAACCATGGCCTGTATCAGGCGGACCTTAGTCTCCCGAGAGACACTGTTGCTCTTGAGTATTTTGAAGAGGTCCCTAACCGCAGACTTTCCCATCACAATATAGGTATATAAGTTATAAAATTAATCACTCTTGTAATCCTGGAATGGCGACAGAGACAAAATAGGAGTACTAAAAGCTTACACAGTCTAAATTCAAATAATGGATCAATTTGTGTCCACCTCATGAGCTTATCAAATAGTTTATCTGATTTTCAATGATTAAAAAAAACAGTGGTATCGAAGAGACACAACTTTTTTCAGGTGACTTTAGTCATTGAATGCCAGGAGGGACCAGCTCTTGGAGACTTGGAAACATCATGTTTGGAAGGGTGGAGGGACAGTGTAGGAGAGAAAGGCCCTGGATGAGATGGATTGACATTATAATAGGGGCAAGGCAGTTAGGTATGTTGGTCAGTGAGACTGGCTCCAGACAGGGAAGGATTGAGAGCTATTATACTTAAGGTCACTATGAGTCACGGGCGATTCGATAGCATGTAACAACAACAACATGCTTCAGTATTGTAAGTTGAGACTTGCACTTATTCTTCAGTTCTCTCAGCTTGGGAAACACGGGGCATTTTCTTCCTTTTGGTTTTGTAACTCAATTTCTTTGCACTTTTCATTAAAACACTTTGCTTTGTCTTCTGGAGGTGCTCTTTGAAATTTGCTCTTCTTCGCTCTTGCTTGAGCATTTCTTCACTTTATTTTGGTTTCTCTTTGTTCTAATGCAATTTTGTCTCTTCTGACATTAATTTTTTTCTTTTCTTTTATTCTTGTCTTTGTAATGACCTTTGGCTTTCTTTGTGGATGATACTCTTGATGTCATCCTACAACTCATTTTTTGCATAAACAATATAACACATCTAATTATATTTCTGGCATTCTTAGCTTTCGGCCAAGATCCATCTGATATCAACCATGACATACTTGTGTCAAGACCTTTTCTGAATCCAGTTTGGATTTTAGGCAGTTTCCTGATGATTACTGTTCCAGTCATTAAAAAAAAAAATATTAATTTTCATGAAGGTTTACAGAGCTTTTGGATTTCTGTTCATTCATTGTTGCATTTTTCCTTCCTGCCCAACCCTCAGCTTCCCCAGTTCTCTCTTCTCTTTGAAAAGTAAAAGAAAAATTCTTTCATTGGTATACAATCCTCCCCCCGCCCCCCGAATACACGCCACTATGCAGCCTTCATTCTGGACTCTTGTCATGACCATAAAACCCAATTATATGTTGCTTTTAAACTGTTCTCTCCATCTGTTTCAATGCAGTACACATAATTTATCCAATTTTTCTCAGTCTCACCCCAACCCTGTAGAACTCAGTCCCAATCTACAACAGTGGCACTATGCAATATTTGTCCTTTTGTGACTAAGATATTTCACTCAGCATAATGTCCTCCAGGGTCACCCGTTTTGAATACTATTGTATGAGTTTCTTGTTTTTCAATGCAGTGTAGTATTCCATTGTGTGACTATACCAGAGCTTCTCTATCCATTCGTTTGTTGATGGGCTCTTAGGTTGTTTCCACCTTTTTGCTATTGTGAACAAAGCCACAATAAACATGGGTGTGCATATACCTGCCTGGGTAGAACTCTAGTAGTCCTACGCCACAACATAAACAGTCTTCCAAGCATCCTGAAAAATCTACAACCGGGAGAGGGTAAAATACATGAATGGGACCTTCTAAGAATCAAATCACTATTGTTGTTGTTGTTGTTGTTATGTGCCATCGAGTCGCCTGTGACTCATAGCGACCCTATGTACAACAGCCCTAAACTCCTCTCTGTCCTGTGCCAATCACACTGTCTCCAACACTCCCATCCCAATTATCCCAGTCACTGAATCAATCCACCTCATAGAGGGCCTTCCTCTCCTGCGCCGTCCCTCCACCCTCCCAAGCATGATGTCCCTCTCTAGGCACCGGTCTCTCCTCACAACATGTCCAAAGTATGTTAGACGGAACCTCAGAATCCTTGCCTCCAAGGAGCCACCCAGTTTAACCCTTTCCAGGACAAATCTGTTTGTTTTCCTAGCAGTCCATGGTATTCTCAATACTCTTTTCCAGCACCACAGCTCAAAGGCATCAATTCTCCTTCTATCCTCCTTGGTCATTGTCCAACTCTCTGATGCATAACAAGTGATTGGGAAGACCATGGCCTGTATCAGACACACCTTAGTCTCCAGAAAGACACCATTGCTCTTCAGTACTTTGGAGAGGTCCCTAACAGCAGACTTTTCCATGGCAATGCACCTTTTAATTTCCTGGCTGCTGGTGCAAAGACTGTTGACTATGGAGCCAAGCAACCTAAAGCTGTGTACAATCTCAATCTCTTCACCATCCATCCTGATATCAGGATGCTCTAAGGGAGATGCAAATCAAAACAACTATGAGAAATCATCCAGTCATTTTTAAAAAAAATTAATTTAATTTTCCATTCTTTCTTTGCTGTGCATTTTCCTCCCTGTCTACCCCCCAAGTTTGCTTTTCTCTATGAAAAAAGAAAAAATAATTTTCATTTTTATACAGTTCCCTCCCTCCAGTTCACTTTACTATGCACCTCCTATTTTGGACTCTTTTCACGCAAATAATACCTAATCATATATTCCTTTTTAACAGTTTTTTCCCTCATCTGTTTCAATGCAGTGTACATCATTTATCCCGTCTCTTCTTAGTTTCCCCACAACCCCAATGTCAGTCCTGCTTTATAACTGTGGCATTTCTAGTCATTTTTAAAAAATAATCTTAGGCAAGATTTTTCTTGCATATGACATTCCAGTCAGCCAGATAGCTGTCTTTCATAATTTGTTGGAAGAGATTGATGTGCACTGCCAGGATTGAATCAATTTCCTGAAATATGTCAACTGGTATTTGTAAAAGGAACAAAGACAACATGAGAAAAGCCTGAGATTGACCTCTACTAACTCCATGAAGGGGAACTGGGCCAATCAACAACATTCATAGTATAAAACTGATCCATATGAGGTCAAGCATGATCCTCCATGCTTCTGCTCTAAATTCTATTAACCACTGGGTCTGACAGTCACTGTAAATGCCCATAAAGGCTTTACAAAACCTCGTTCTTACTCAGAGTTGTGGAGTTTATTAGGGAAACAGTTTAGAGGGTGGAGAGGTGCAGAAGGCATAGGATATCACAAGTGGAAGTTCAGGGTCAGCTAATAGCAGTCTCAAGCCAGGTAAACAACAAGACACAATCCCTCAATTAGTCCAGACAGCTTTGCAGTCAAGATATATTCCCTTAGTTTACTGAGGCAGCTGCTTATTCAGCAGCAAGATACCTTGCAGGAACTTCGGGTCTGAAAGATTTGCATTGTTTTCTATGCTTGTTCTTCTCTGATGTTCAGGTTCCCTAACTTTGCTACTAAAACTGCTCAATATAGTGGTGAGACTAGCCAGTTCCTTTGTGCATAGACCAGCAAGCTCTATAAGGAAGAAATGGCTCTCTCTGCTGTTGATGATGTAGGTGGGCCACCTGTCCACAGGGCAGCTGGATCAGACAAGAAGGTTTTCCTGGAGAGTGATAGCAAGGTTAAGAACAATGACTTAGAGAAGCCAATGTTTAACTCAACAGAGCCGCTATACCTCAGTGTTACATCACTTTCTGGGGCCTTGTTTTTTTTGCCAGTGACTTCAGTGCAGCTTAGACTTCTTCCTTTGATGCTATTGGTTCTTGAGCACAAGATACTTTTTGAAATGGTTCCATGTCAACCAACTCTTTTTGGTACAGTTATTCTGTGAATTCCTTCCATCTTCTTTTGCTACTTCCTGCACCATATAACAAATTGAAGAATAATAATAATGAGACATTCTTCATTAAAAAAAGCATTTCAAGATTTATCCTAAAGTGTAATGCTGTGAGCAATAGGACTATTTATAATAGCTACTTTGTGCCAGAAAGCCAACAATGATTAGGAATTATAGAAGGAGAATTGATGCCTTTGAGCTGTGGTGCAAGAGAAGAGTGTTGAATATACCATGGCAAGGATTCTGGAGCTTTGTCTGACACTTTGGACATATTGCAAAGAAGGACCAGCTCTTGGAAAAGGACGTCATGCTTGGGAGGGTAGAGGGACAGCACAAGAGAGGTAGACCTTTGATGAGATGGATTGACTCAGTGACTGGGGTAATGGGAATAAGTGTGTTGGAAACAATAACAATAACATTGACACAGGATGCTGTTTGTTGTTGTTATGTGCCATCGAGTCGTTTGCGACTCATAGCGACTCTATGTACAACAGCCCTAAACCATGCTCTATCCTGTGCCAATCACATTGCCTCTGACACACCCATCCTGATTACCCCAGTCACTGAATTAATCCACCTCATAGAGGGTCTTCCCCTCCTGCGCTGTCCCTCTACTCTACCCAGCATGATATCCCTCTCTAAA
>NW_006399908.1:7558978-7564508 GCF_000299155.1 Elephantulus edwardii
TTGTCTTCTTGACATTGAGCCTCAGTCCATACTGAAGGCTGCAGTCCTTGATCCTCTGCAGTAAGTGCATGAGGTCCTCCTCAGTTTCAGCGAGCAAGATTGTGTCATCTGCATAATGCAGATTTTTGATAGATCTTCCGTAGATCAGGGTTTAAGACTGTTGTACATAGGGTCACTATTAGTTGCAAGTGACTCACAGCACATAACAACAATGACTACATAAACAAATAAGGAAGTCCTGTTAATACAACTGTTATTCAAATTAAAGCACCAACCACAAAAACAAAGATGAAGAAATTGAGCATTTCTACCAACTTTTGCAGTCTGAAATTGATCAAACATTCAATAAATAATAATTGGTTGACTGGAATGCGAAAGTTGGAAAAGAAGAAATTCTATTTCACCATTAATACTATGTTACAGGTAAGTTTTTAGAGATTCTCTGTATCAGATTAAGTGGATGTCTCTCTATTCCTGAATTATCATCACAAATGAGTGTTAAATTTTGTCAAGTGTTTTTTTGATATGTATTAAAATGATAACTTGTTGAGTATATAAAATGAGCTGGACAGTGAATAAGGATGCCCGAAGAAGAGTTGTTGCCTTTAAGCTGTGGTGTTGGAGAAGAACACTGAACATTCCATGGACTAATAAAGGACAAACAAAAATCTCTTGGGGAGGGTGCAGCTGGAGTGCTCTTTGGAGGCAGAAATGATGAAGTTTTGCCTCATATATACTTTGAGCATTTTGCCAAGAGGGGATGTTCCTTGGAGGGTGGAATGTGTACAATGGAGAGGCAGACCCTTGACCAGGTGGATTGACACGGTGACTGCTGCAGTGGGCTCTTGTGTGTAAAGGAGTGTGAGGATGGCACAGGATAGAACAAGGTTCAGATCATTTTTTCGTAGGGTTGCTATGTGTTGTATTTGACTCGATGACACCTAAGAACATCAACAATATGCAAAATTTTAAGAAGCACAGGTAGTATAGTATGGACTGAATTGTGTCTCTGTAGAATGTGCATTATTTGGTCAGATCATGACTTTGTAGATAGTACAATCATCCTTCATTATGTTATATATTATAATTATATTTTGTATTATACATTCTAACCTCTGTGACATTAAAAAGAAGCCCTGAGGGTGTAGTGTGTAAGTGAAAGATCAATGCTTTGACTCCATCGTCAATCAATCTGATGGGAAACAGATGGACCGTCTTCTCCTGTAAAAATTTAGAGTCTTGGAATTTCAATAGAGGACTGCTGTGAGTTAGAATCGACTCTAGAAGAATGGGTTCTGGTGAATGATGTTAATGAGACAGTATTGGAGGCAGTTATGTTAATAAACCAAATATAAACTACAGGGTTTAGTAACATTTTGAGTTAATATCTTTTGAGATACAAGAGAGATTAAACAAGGAGACAGAGAATTAGGACCTCAATATCACTGAGAAAGAAGAACCTGGAGCATAGAATCTTTCTGACTCAGAGTCCCTGTGTGGCAAGCTACCTAGATGAAGGGAAAGATTGCAACTAAAACATAGAGGTGATCTCTAGGGAATGCTGGACCTTCTTTAGAGACAAGGAACTTTCTGCAAAGCCAACATACAAAGAGAGTCTTCTGCTTAAATTTGAACACAAAAGGAAAGTCTTCCTGCCTTGAATTTGAATGGATAGCTTTCTACACTAAGAGAAAACAAATTTTCTTTTTTAGTCATTCACTTGCAGTATTTCCATTACAACAGCACTAGTTTGGTTTTGTTTTTGTTTTGTTTTAATAACTAGTTTGGAACAATGGGCACAGCAGAGATTTTTTTAAGAGGATGCAGTAATCAGGCAGATTTCATTCTGTTCTACATAGGGTCAGAACTATGGGTCAGAACTGATTCTGTGGACCTAGGAAGAAAAAAAATGATGGAAAGAATATTCAGAATCATTGTCCTGGAAAGAATTGAGCAACATTGAAATATTTCGGAAAGTGGTATGTGATAAAGAGCCAATGATAAAGAAGGAAGTTCAAACTGTACTGAAAGTATTGGGTGTGGAGGGGGGAGGGAAGATCAGGTATCAATGGGAATACAATTGACATGTTTCAACCGATGCATGTCTGAATGTGCTCACCAGTCTGTGCCAGGATAGGTTCCAACTGACTACAAGAAGTCCATGTTTGTTCCCATTCCCAAGAAAGGTGATCCAACAGAATATGGAAATTAGTAAACAATAGGCTCTTGTAGGCTAATGGTAAGGAATTGTACTGCAATCCTAAAGGCAGGTGGTTCTAATCCACTAGCTGCTCCAGGAAAGAATGATAGGCAATCTCACCCATGCAATTTACTGGCTATTAAAAAACTCAGAGAAGGTCAGCTATGGGTTGGTTCTGACTTGATGGCATACAAAACCCATTATATTAATATCACATGCAAACAAAGCATTGCTAAAGATCATCGTAAAACAGTTAGTATATTGAGAGAGAACTGTCAGTAATTTAAGCTGACAGTTCAGAAGAGTCCGTGGCACCGGAGATATCACTGAAGATGTCAGAAGGACCTTAGCTGAACATAGAAAATACTACAAGAATGTTTACATGTTTTTATTAACTTTGTAAATACATTTGACTGTGTGGATCATAATAAATTATGTCTAACATGGAAAAGAATTAATGTATCAGAACAGTTAATTATGCTTATACAAAACTCATACCTAGACCAAGAAGTGTCTGAACAGCACAAGGGAATACTGCTTGGTTTAAAATCAAGAAAAGTGTGGATTATGGCTGTATGTTTTCTCCAAAGTTATTAAGCTGCATAATGAACAAATCATTCAAGCAGCTGGACTTTATGAGGAAGAATGTGGTATCAAGATTGGAAGAATACTCATTAACCACCTCTGACATGTAATGTAGATAACATCACTTTGCTTCCTGAAAGTGAGGAGAATTTGAAGCACTTGCTGCAGAAAATCAAAGACTACAGCTTTCAATATAGATTACATCTCAACATTAGGAAGACAAAAAATCTCACCATTGGACCAAAAGATTGGACCATCACGATAGATGAAGAAAAGAGTGAAACTGCCAAATATGTTACCTCACTTGACTCCACAATCAACTCCCTTAGTCTCAGCAATCAGGAGCTCAGGAGACATGTTGCACTGGGCAAGTCCACTATTAGGCACACTTCCAAAGTACCTAAGATCAATGACATCAGTTTAAAAACTATGGTGCACCTGGCTTGGGTCATGGTCTTTTCAATCACTTGCTATATGTGTAAGAGCTGAATTGATGGATTTGAGTTATGGTGGTGGAGAAAAGTACTGAATTTTATCCCATGGACTGTCAAAAGAATTAGTAGATTCATCCTACAAAAACGCAGCAAGAGTACTCCTTAGAGACAAGGTTGATGAAGCTTCTCACATTCTTTTGACGTGTTGTTAGGAGTGACTATTCCTGGGAAAGGGAAGCAGGACCCATGAAAGAGAGGTAGACCCTTATTCAGATGGATTAATACAGTCACTGCAGCAATGGGTTCAAATATGTCAGAGATGATGAGGATGGCACAGGACAGGACAGGGTTGAGGTCTGTTGTTCACAGAATCACTATGAGTTGTACTTTATTAGATGTGACCTAACAACAATAACAAATTATAATGAAGATCATTCCTTCAAAGTCTTTCATGGTGTCACTGGGCAGAATTCCAGAGCATCTTGTACCCTGCATTGACCAGATGAGAAGCTCTACAGAATTTGATATTTTGGGACAAACATTCACAAGGAATAATAAGAACAAGTTTTTTCTCTTAAGGACATTATTGCTTAAATGGCACATTCGTACTTTCAGTAAGATAAATATAATAAGAATAATGGTCTTATGCAGTGTTTGTTCTTATGAGACTGAGTTAGTTCTCTCAGAATAATTCTGTTTAGACTCTCACATGTATTTTTCAAAATGTTGGTCCCTTAGTGCTGCATAGTATTAATTTATGTGAACATATCACAATTTCTCAATCAATTCTATTGTTGATAGACATTTGGGTTGTTTCCATATCCCAGCTTTTCTGAATAATGCTGTTATGAATACAGGTGTACATATCTCTGTCTGTATCTCAGTTCTAATTTACTTGGAGTATTTTCTTAGCAGTGCAATGCTCTTGTTGTGTCATGTAGAATTAGAACCAAGCCTCCAGCAGGGTTTCTGAGGCAGTAAATTACACAGGGAGAGATGTTCACTTCTCTGCCACAGCAGTGCAATAGCTGGGTTGCACGGGATTTCTGTTACACTTTGAGGACACGTCAAACTTCCTTCCAGAATGGTTGTACCATTTTACCATCCCACCAGCACTACATCAGAGGTCCAACCTCTCCACGTCTCCTCCAACGTTTATTGCTTGATGTCTCATTAAACTTTGCTACTGTTACTTGGAAGAAGGTATTTCATTGATGCTTTGATTTCCATCTCTCTAATTGCCAGTGATTTTGGGCATTTCTTCATGTATTTTTTTTTTGCCATCTGAATGTCTTCCATTGTTTAAAATTTTTCATCTCTTTTGTCCATTTTGTTATTATGTTAGCAGTCTTTTACTTGTGTAGCCCGGTAGTATTCTGTAAATTTTTGTATGAGGCCTTTGTCTGAAATGTTATTGCCAAATGTCTCCCTCAACCCCAACCCACCCCCACATTCTGTAAATTTTCTTTTTACTCTATCATAAAATGTTTTTGATGCACACAGAGACTTAATTTTTAGGAGGTCAAATTCATCAATTTTCCCCTCTCCTGTTTGTGAATTTCTGACTATATCTGCAAATCTGTCTATGCCATATGCTGGGTTTATAAGTTTGTTTCCATCTTGTCACTTAGAATCTTTATGATTTTGGGCTTTCCCCATAGGTCTCTGATCTACCTTGAGTTGAAAAAAATAGAACGATAACTAGTAAGATGTGTGCAAATGTCCAAAAGGGGACCGGGAAAAGGCAAAGTGGGCGGAAAAAAGGATGACGGCTAGAGATCACTAGGATAAGAGGGTTTAGTGGGTGGATGTTGGGAGGGGATGCGAGATTAGGAAAGATTCAATGATGACTTGAGAAGATGGTGTTATAACAGGCATAGGTCAATGATAATTATATGGGATATAGTGTATATGAATGAGTATTAAACACTGTAAATGAGGGATTGTATGGAACACAATGTATATGAATAAAATATAACATAAATGAGCTATAGTCTGAAAAAGAATTTTAAAAAAGAGAAAAAAAGGATAATATAATACAATTATTATAGATTTGTCCCTCTGTTGATTGAAACATCTAAATTTTCAGCCTCCAAATTCTCTCTCTTTCCCACAGTCATGATAAACATGGTAAATCTCAATCACATGAACACAATGTATGATAACTAGAAAAGATAGCCTCCATGCTTAGTAGTAAAATATTTTAATAAATTATGGTATATTCATTTTTTATTCAAACCTCGAGTTGCTATAATCAAGGATGCTTTCGGCAGAATGTTAAATGATCCAGGAAGTATTAAAAGAAGATGGA
>NW_006399908.1:7565924-7578246 GCF_000299155.1 Elephantulus edwardii
CACAAGACAGAGCGGAGTTTAGGGCTGTTGTACATAGGGTCACTATGAGTCGCAAGCGACTCGACGGCACATAACAACAACAGCAACATGGTATATTCACACAATGGAATAGTACGTAGCACACAGGAGCAATGATTTTGTAATTATTACCAAACTTGGGAGGAACTGGAGAGCATTATGCTGAGTGAACTAACTCAGTCCCACAAGGACAAATATTGTATAAAAGCATTATTGTAGAATGAATATAAGGATCCGGTAGAAGAAGGAAGCACAGGGATGACGAAGTGTGGGAGGAAAAGGGAATTAATCATGAAGTTGTACAATTTGATGCGTGGTGGGTGAGGGAAATTGGAAGAATCTATTCTAGAAAACAACGTACTTGAATTTTGTAAATTAACTATATTGTTGTTATGTGCCATAGAGTCGCTTACAACTTATAGCGACCCTATGTACAAAAGCCCTAAACCCTGCTCTATCCCCTGACAATCTCATTGTCTCCTACATGCCTACCCCCATTACCCCAGTCACTGAATCAATCGAGGGTCTTCCTCTCCTGCACCGTCCCTTCACCCTCCCAAGCATGACGTCTCTCTCCAAGGACTGGTCCCTCCTTGCAACATGTCCAAATATGTCAGATGTACCTTCAGAATCCTAGCCTTCAAGGAGCATCCCAGCTTCACCCTCTCCAGGATGAACTTGTTTGTTCACCGAGCAGTCCATGGTATATTCAATTAATAATAATAATAAGCAATAACAATATTTTTATGACAGAGGTAAGAGCAAAGGTTCTTGCACATGCTATCATTGCTATATACTATTGAGTCAGGATATACCCACAATTGATCCTTCAGCTGGTTTTTTTACACATGTGTAGGTACAAATAGGCATCTCTAAACCAAGTCAGGTTAAGCTATACTTTAGGGCTTTTGTAGGTAGAAAGGTTCCTTATATCTGCAGCAACATGCATTTCTATCTCGTATTCCTGTCCTCAGCTGACTGTTAAATTATAAGCCCTAGTTAACAAGCTCAGTGGTCCAGATCAGTCCTAAGAACAGGAAGAAGATATATACGATATAACCACACAGATGTTGAAATTATTTCTTTTGGTCACAGAGGAATTTTGGGCAGCTCTGACCTTTATCTGCAGGAATAGTTTATCTTATTGTGGTAATTCTTCCTAGAAATTAGAACAGGATCTGGCATGAGTAATAGTGAATGAAAGAACAAATCAGAATTAGCAAGTTCTGCTTGATATTTAAAGTCTCAAAGTATTTTTCTACTTTGAGCCATGGGTCGCAAAATGACTGTGTAAATATAGGAGGTGTAAGTCTAACTCATTTTTTCTTTCTGGTGACCTGCATTAGCAGACACTCCCTGCTCTCTTCCCACTCAACCTACCAGTTGACCTGAAACATCTGGAAAATAGGAAGTATGTGAATAGCATTTAGGTGAAGACTGCTGTGAGTACCTTTGTCACAATCCAATTTATACAGATCTCCAGGAAACAAACCTCATTATCTTCCAGGCTTTAGTTTTCCTGGTTAATGGAACAGGATAGAAAGCATGGCTATGCACCACATGATTTATGAGTTTCACTGAGTCCGACCCAAGCATGGGGAAAACAAGAAATCTGAAATGACTTGAAATTCATATTAGCATGCAGGGTCAATGTAATTTGTGCACCTCAAATTCTTTTACTATTTCTTCATTAATCTGCGGAACAAACTCCTTTCAAAGCTGTCATCTAATGACAAATAGTTAATCTGTATGTTGGTAAATTATTTGAGAAGCTGGATTCTATGAAGAAGAATGAGGCATCAAGATTGGAGGGAGATTCATCAATAACTCATGCTATGCAGATGACACAACTTTGCTTAAAGTGAGGATGACTTGTAACAGTTGTTGCAGAAGATCAAGGAATACAGCCTTCAATATGGATTGCATTTCAGTGTCAAGAAAACAAAGACTCTTACCACTGGAGTGATAGGCAACAACATGGAGAGAAGACTGAAACTGTCAATAACGTCATCTTCCTTGGATCCACAATTAACATCATTGGTACCAGCAGTCAGGAAATAAAGAGAGGCATTGCACTGGAAAAAATTTGAGATTTGGGAACTCTTCAAATTATTGAGGAGTAATGATGTCAGTGTGAGGACTAAGGTGTATATGATTCAGGCCATAGTCTTTCCAATCACTTGCTGTGCATCTGAGAGCTGGACAGGGAATAAGGATGACAGAAAGAGAATTGATGCTTTTGAGCTGTGGTTTTGGAGAAGAGCACTGAACATCCCATGGGCAGACAAGAGAACAAACGGGTATGTCTTGGAGAGTGTGCAGTCAGAGTGCTCTTTGGAGGCAAAAATGATTAGGCTTCACCTCACATACTTTGGGCATTTTACTAGGAGGGGCTATTCCTTGCAGAAGGACAAGATGCTGGGAAGGGTGGAGGGTCGGCAAAGGAGAGGAAGACCCTTAAACAGGTGGACTGATACGGTGACTGCTGCAATGGGCTCTTATGTGTCAGGAAGTCTAAGGAGGGCACAGGCTAGAGCAGATTCATAAGGTTGGGATGAGTCATACTCGACTCGACAGGACCTTAGAGCAACAACAATGACAAGTAATTGGTCCATGTGACCACATATCTAAATTTTCTTTACTTCAGTGAACACAGTTTTGTTTTTCCTTATAACCCGTGTGTGGTGGGTGCTCCATTGCCAGGGGGTGAGTGGGAGCAAGTGTTGCGTGGATTGATAACTTGTCACTAGCTCAGCTTGGCCAGACTCCCACTAGTTCTTAATTGCCTGCATTCCTGTGGACTCTGGAATGTTGACTTTCTTTGCTTCACAGTCCTTTTTTCTTTCTTTTACCTCTCTCTAGCCATATTCTTATGGCTTATTAACAGCTCTTAATTTGAAAAGATGCAATCCCAATACAGATCCCAAATTCATTTTTTCAAGAAGGAAATTGTCAAATTTATTTGGAGAGGAAAGAGACCATGAAAACAAAATATTTGTGAGAAACAAAAATGAAGTGGGAGGTGTAGCACGCACTCCAGAACCTCAAAACCTACTTACACAGCAGTAGTAACCCATACAGCATAGTACTGGTACAATGACGGACACATAGATTGATGGAACAGAATTGAAAACCCAGAAATGGACACTTCTATCTATGTGTGTTCTGTTGTACATAGGTTTTTTTTAGGCAGAATATTAAATGACCCAAGAAGTATTAAAAGAAGATGGAGGGAATATACTGAGTCATTATATCAAAAGGAATTGGCAGATACAGAAGAATTTAATGACATAACATATGAGCAAGAGCCTATGGTGATGAAGGAAGAAGTTCAACCTGCTTTGAAGGAAACAGCAAAAAATAAGGCCCCAGGAATAGATGGTATAACAATTGAAGTATTTCAGCTAACAGATGCTGCCCTGGATGTGCTCACCAAGTTGTGCCAAGAAATCTGGAGTACAAACACTTGGCCAATTGACTGGAAGAGATCTAGATTTGTTCCCATTCCAAAGAAGGGTGACCCAACTGAGTGTGGAAACTACAGAACAATATCATTAATTTCACATGCAAGCAAGATTTTACTGAAGATTATCCAAAAACGACTGGAACAGCACATCAGCAGAGAATTGCCAAAAGCCCAGCCTGGGTTTTCAGGGGTCGTGGTACTAGGGATATTGTAGCTGATGTTAGATGGATCTTAGCTGAAAGCAGGGAATACCGGAAGAATGTCTATCTGTGTTTCATTGATTATGCAAAGGCATTTGACTGTGTGGATCATAACAAACTGTGGCTGACTCTGAGAACAATGGGAATCCCAGAACATTTAATTGTGCCAATGCGAAACCTATACTTGGATTAAGAGGCAGTTGTCAGAACAGAGCAGGGTAACACTGCATGGTTCAGAATTGGGAAGGGTGTATGCCAGCGATGTGTCCTGTCTCCATACCTTTTCAACCTGTATGCAGAGCAGATTATCCGGGATGCTGGGCTCTATGAGGAGAAGTGTGGCATCAGGATTGGTGGAAGATCTATTAACAATCTGCGTTATGCAGATGACACAACCCTGCTTGCTGAAACTGAGGAGGACCTCATGCACTTGCTGCAGAGGGTCAAGTACTATAGCCTTGAGTATGGACTGAGGTTCAATGTTAAGAAGACAAAGATTCTCACCACTGGACCAGTTGGTAGCATCAGGATGGATGGTGAAGAGATTGAGATTGTTCACAGCTTCAGTTTGCTCAGCTCCACGGTCAACATTCTTGGCACCAGCAGTCAGGAAATCAAAAAGCATATTGCGATGGGAAAATCTGCTGTTAGGGACCTCTCTAAAGTACTCAAGAGCAACGGTGTCTCTCTGGAGACTAAGGTGCACCTGATACAGGCCATGGTCTTTGCAATCACTTGTTATGCATCAGAGAGTTGGACAATGACTAGGGAGGACAGAAGGAGAATTGGTGCCTTTGAGCTGTGGTGCTGGAGAAGAGTATTGAATGTACCATGGACTGCCAAGAAAACAAACAGATTAATCCTGGAAAGGATTAAACCAAGTAACTCCTTGGAGGCAAGGATTCTGGGGCTTTGTCTGACATACTTTGGGCATGTTGCAAGGAAGGATAGGTCCTTGGAGAGGGACATCATGCTTGGGAGGGTGCAGGGATGACGCAAGAGGGGAAGACCCCCTATGAGATGTATTGATTCAGTGACTGGGGTAATTGGGATGGGTGTGTCAGAGGTAGTGCAATTGGCACAGGATAGAGCAGGGTTTAGGGCTGTTGTATATAGGGTCGCTATGAGTCACAAACGACTCGACGGCACATAACAACAACAACAACATCTATGTGTGGACTACAACAAACTGTGGCTAACTCAGAGAAGAATGGGAATCCCAGAACACTTGATTATGCTTATGTGAAACCTATACTTGGACCAAGAATTCATCAGAACAGAGCAAGGAAACACTGTACAGTTCAAAATTGGGAAGGGTGTTTGCCAGGGATGTGTCCTATCACCATCCCTTTTCAATCTATTTTCAGAACAGATTATCCAGGAGGCTGGGCTCTATGAGGAGAAATGTGTCATCAGGATTGGAGGAAGATTCATCAACAATCTGCCTTATGCAGATGATACAACCCTGCTTGCTGAAATGGAGGAGGATCTGAAGCATTTGCTGCACAAGGTCAAGGATTGCAGCCTTCAATATGGATTGAAGCTCAACAAAAATTCTCACCACTGGGACTGTTGGCAGCATCATGATAGATGGTGAAATGATTGAGATTGTTAACAGTTTTACTTTGCTTGGCTCTACAATTAACACTCTTGGAACTAGCAGCCAGGTAGTTAAAAGATGAATTGCATTAAGAAAGTCTGCTGTCAGAGACTTCTCTAAAGTATTGATGAGCAACGATATCAGTCTGGAGACTAAGGTGTGCCTGATCCAGGCCATAGTCTTCACAATTGCATGCTATGTGTGGGAGATCTTGACAATGACTAAGGACAAAAGAAGGAAAATTGATGTATTTGAGCTGTGATGCTGGAGAAGAGTATTGAATATACCGGGGACTGCTAAGAGAACAAACAGGTTCATCCTGGAGAGGATGAAACCAGGCTGCCCCTTGGAGGCAAGGATTCTCAAGATCTGTCTGACATACTTTGGACATGTTGCAAGGCAGGACCAATCCTTGGAGAGGGACATCATGCTTGGAAGGATGGAGGGACAGCGCAAGATAGGAAGACTCTCGATGAAATGGATTGATTCAGTGACTAGGATAATGAGATTAGGTGTGTCAGAAACATTAAGATTGGCACAGGATAGAGCAGGGTTTAGGGCTGTTGTATGATAGAGCAGGGTTTAGGGCTGTTGTACATAGGCTGCTATGAGTGACAGGTGACTTGACAGCACATAACAACAACAACATCTATGGTCCACTGCTATTTGCTAAGAAAATAAAACCTATCTAATGGAGAAACTACAATGTCTTCAACAAATGGTGCTGGCAAAATTGGACTGCTACCTGTAGAACGCTGAAGCAAGATTCACATCTCACATCATAAATCCCCAAACCATAAATTTCCTGAAAGGGAAATTTAAATCAAGCTTAGAAGGCCTAGCCTATGGTATAAAGAGACTGTCAAATACAGCCAGAAATGCACAATCTGATGAGGATAAAATTGATGAATGGCACTTTCTAAAAAGTAAATCTCTGTTCTTATCAAAACCTTTTCCCAACAAGGTGAAAAGGAAACCTACCGACTGGAACAAACACTTGGCAATACCATCTCAGATAAGATCGCATATTGAAAGTTTGCAGAATACTCCTGGTACTCCACAATAAAAAGACTGATTACCCAATTAAAAAATGGGCAAAAGACATGGAAAGACTTTTCACAGAGGAAGACATTTGGATAGCCAACAGACCCATGAAGAAATCCTTAAAAATCACTGGCAGTAAGAGAGATGGAAATCAAAAGCACAATGAAGTAGTGTCTTACTCCAGTAGCAGTGACAGAAGTTAGCAGGGCAACAAGCAAGAAATGTTGTGGAAGTTGTGGAGAAGTGGGAACTCTGACATTGTTGGTGGGTTTGTAACATGGTACAACTACTTTGAAAGACAGTGGCATTTCCTCAAAAAATTGAACATAGAAACTCTGAATGACCCAGTTACTCCACTGCTGGGAAAATACCCCAAGGAAATTAGATCTGAGAGACAAAAGTATTTTTGTCTACAAATGTTCTTAACAGCATTATTCACCATCTCAAAAACATTGAAACAGCTCAAATGTCCAACCACAACCGAATGGATTAGGAAAATGTGGTACAGTCACACCATCAAATACTCTGCAGTACTCAGGAGCAACAATTTCAAAAAATACTAGATAACTTGGGAAAGACTGGAGAGCATTATGCTGAGTGAACTAATGGACTCTCATAAGGACAAATACTGCATAAGGCCATTATTTTAAAACTAGAAGGATAACCAGTAAAACATGCATAGGAATTCAAGGGGTGGTGGGTTGAGGAAGGGTAGGAGTAAAACACAGGGCTGCATTGTTTGATAGGTTAAGGGAGAGTTGGGGAAAGATAATAAGGATCTGGGTGATGATGTGGCCAATGTCCAATGGTGAGTAATTTTATAAAACCTAATGCATGGTCATGATTGTGCATTACACAATGTGAGTGAAGAATAGTGTGAAGCACAATGTATGCTGTTGTCGTCCTTATTGATAAGTGCCGTTGAGTCGTAGGTGACTCATAGCAACTCTATGAATGAACATCCTCCACCCTTGCGAGACTTTCATCCTGTCTTCAGGTTCATAGGGTTTCTGGAGGCAAACTATTTACGGAAGTGGACGCAACTCCTGCTTCCAAGCTTCTTTTGATCGGGGAGCTCCACTAAACACTGTTCACCATGGGTAACCATTATTGCATCAGTGTCACAGTGTTCAGCTTCACAGCGACCACGAGTTACCTCTGTACGGCAAGTGGACACACTAGGACTATACGACCTAGAAGCATGTTTGACTAAAAACAATTCGGCCCTTGGGCCCTACAGTATTTTACCCTCCGGCAAGCCCAAAGAGTGGCAAACTCTGGGCCAGAGACCCCTAACTCATCTAGCAAGTCCGCTCTGCGGCCACCCACTTGGGGAAAACTGAAAGCCACAAATGTCCTAGCGTTCCTGACTTGTGTCTCTCTCTTCTGGGCTCCAGAGGCCGCATGCATCCATCCAGCTGACACTGAGGCTCAGGAGAGACACTTTCCCTGATCCTCCAGGCATGGCCATACATTTGAGTATTTTACCCTACCAGGAAGCCCAAACAGTGGCAAACTCTGGGACAGAGAGCCCTAACTCATCCAGCAAGTCCACTCTGTGGCCACCCACTTGGGGTAAACAGAAAGCCACAAATGCCCCAGTGTTCCCTACTTGCCTATCTCTCTTCCAGGCTCCAGAGGCCGCATGCATCCATCCAGCTGACACTGAGACTCGCACAATGTATAAGAACTTTATAAACAAACATGATAATAATAATAATAATAAATAAATTTCATCTTGTTCAGATCCACCATCAACACGCTTAACATCAACAGTCAGGAAAATCAATAGATGAATTGACTTGATTAAATCTGCTGTTAGGGACCTCTCTAGAGGGCTGAAGAGCAATGATGTCAGTCTAGAGACCAAAGTGCACCTGATACAAGCCATAATTTTCACAGTTACTTGGTATGCATCAGAGAACTAGAGAGTGACTAAGGATGAGATTAGAACTGATGCCTTTGAGTTTTGGTGCTGGAGAAGAGTATTGAACCTAGCCTGAACTGCCAAGAAAACAAATAGGTCTGTCCTGGAGAGAGTGAAACCAGGTTGCTCCTTGGAGGCAAAGATTTTGAAGCTCTGTCATATACTTTGGGCATGTTTCCAGGAGGGACTAGTGATTTAAGAAGGACATTGTGCTTGGAAGAGTGATAGAAAAGAGCAGAAGAGGAAGACCTTGGATGAGATGCTTTGACACTATTGTAATGGGGGTAGGTATCTTGGAGGCTCAGGAAAGGTTAGGATCCAGGGTCATTGCTTATAGACTTGCTATGAGCCACAGTCAACTCAACGGCACACAATAACAAGAAGTTAATTTTGACATGATACAATACTATTTTTACTTTAAGGTAGAATTAGTAGCCTTCTTTTGCTTTATATAATGACTCTCCCATTTGCATTAGAACTATTTATTCAATATTAATGTTTCAGGCTTCATTTATGTGAGATGTGACTATAAAAGACAGATGATTTTTATAAGTCATACAAAGCAGTTATTTATTAGGTTCTTCAAAGAGACACATAATTCCTTCAAAACTTCTCTATCAAGTAAACAAATATAAAATAAAAAGAATAATAATTAAAAAAATCCAAAACAAAACACCTCTCTATAAAAACATTTTTAATCAATACCTTTTCTAATAAAAAGTAATCAATACGTAAATATTTGAAAAACATTTGTTGTCTTCCTTAATGTACTTCACATAAAATGAAAACCATTAGACTAGACACATATTTTAATTATAAAATTGAATCAATCTCCACAGTTTTATTTTGACTTTATTTTTTTTCCCCATTGTCTGCTTGGTTACAAAAGAACAGATACTTAATAATTATAACCATATTAATAACTTTATTTATAACTTTATTATGGTTACAAGGAGGTACCAGTCCTTAGAGAGGGAAATCATGTGTGGAAGGAGGAGGGACAGAGAAAGAGAGAAGGGCCATAGATGAGATGGATTGATACAGTGACTGGGGTAATGAGGGCATGTGTGTCAGAGACAGTAGAGTTGACACAGAATAGAGCATCGTTCAGGGCTATTGGACATAGGGTCACTATGAGTCACAAACGACTCAATAACACATAAAAACCCCACCATTAAACTTAACTCATCTAAACAAGAAGTTAAATGAACTGTCACATTATGTTCTTCCTTATTTGTCTGTTCTATGGTTCAGAATAAAAGGCAGACTTTTTAAAGTAATTAACATAGAATTTAGTTACTTAAACATGATTTGGAAGAGGCTATGAGTATTGATTTCTCCTTGTAGGCAAAGATTTTGAGGCTCTGTTTCATATACTTTGGACATATGGTCAGGAGGGACCAATTCTTAAATGAGATTAACGGCTATGATTATTGGTGCAATAGGATTAGGTGTGTTGGAGTCTTTGACATTAGCTCAGGATAGGGCAGGGTTCAGTGCTATTGTACATAGATAGGTTCACTATGAGTTGTGGGCAACTCAATGGCACATAACAACAAGGACAACAACAACAACAACAAGAGTTGTGCCTTTCTGGCTGTATTTGCAAGCCCATTTATACCAAAGGCTATGGCTTCTAACTTTGGTCTCATTTTGTTTCTTATGATCCTTATGGTTTTGGGCTTTTACCCCTAGGTCTCTGATCCACCTTGAGTTGGTTTTTGTGTATGGTGTGAGATGTAGGTACTGTTTTAGTTTTCAGTAGGTCCAATTTTGCCAGTACTAAGTTGAAGACGTTATTGCTTCCCATTTGATAGGTTTTGATTCATTTTTGAATACCATTTGACCATAGGTAGATGTTTTAATTTCTGAGTTCTTGATTCTGTTGTATTGGTTTACATGTCTGTCATAGTATCAGTACGAGGCTTTTTTGGTCACTTTAGCTATGTAGATGGTTTTGAGGTCAGAGAGTGCTATGCCTCCCACTTCATTTTTATTTTTCAGAAGAACTTTGTTTATTCAGAGGTCTCTTTCCTTTCCACATAAACATGCTGGTTGCTTCTTCTATTTCTCTGAAAAATGAGTTTGGTATCTGTGTTGGGATTACATTGAACCTGCAAACTGCTTTTGGTAGAATTGTCATTTTGTATATATTGAATCTTATCCATGAACAAGGAATATTTTTCCATTTAGTTAGGTCTTTTACTCGTTGGTTGTTTGTTTGTAGTAGTAGTGTTTTGTAGTTTTCCTTATAAAGGTCTTTTGTGTCTCTAGTTAGGTTTATTCACAAGTATTTAATCTTGTCGCTGGCTATTGTAAATGGTATTTGCTTTTTTAGTTTCCTTTATGGTTTTTTTTTTCTGTAGAGAAATCTCACTTTGTATATTTATTTTCTATCTGTCACTCTACCAAATTGCTCTCTTTGGTCTAAAAGTTTTTTGTTCAGTCCTTGGGGTTGATTGTGTACACCATTTTATTGTTTGCATATATTGTTGTTGTGGACCATACATTCAGAATTGACCCATAGCTGACCTTCTGGGGAAGCAGTTAATCACATGGGAGGAGATTGCCCCTCCTTCTTCTGTGGAGCAGCTGGTAACCTCAAACCTTGTGCCTTTGGAATTGCACTGCAGCTTCTTGCCACTAGTGACGGTTTTATCAGTCCTTTTCTAATTTGAATGTCTCTTAGTTCTTTCTTTTGTCTTATTGTTCTAGCAAATACGTCCAATACAATATTGAATTGTAGTGGTGATAATGGGCAACCTTGTCTGGTCTCTTTCCAAGTACAAATCCTTTAGTCTTTTTCCACTGAGAATGATGTTAGCTCTTGGTTTTGCACACACATTTTTCACTTTGTTAAGGAAATTCCTTTCTATTCCTATCTTGTTGAGTGTTGTGTCAATGATTACAGTTTACTTGGATCTACAATCATCACTCTTGGTACCGGCACTTAGGAGGTCAGGAGATGCATTGCTTTGGGCATGTCTGCTTTGGGCATGTCAGGGATCTCTCTACAATAATAAAGAGCAATGGTGTTACTTTGAAGACTAAGGTGCATCTGGTTCAGGCCATGATCTTTCCATTTGCTATGCATCTGAGACTTGGACAACAAATAATAATGACAGAAGACTCATCGATGCCTTTGAATTCCAGTGTTGAAGAATGCCAAATATCCCATGGACTGCCAAAAGAAGGAATAGGTAAGTCTTGGAAAAGGTTCAGCCAGAGTGCTTCTTGGAATCAATGATAACAAACCTTTAACTCTCATGTTTTGGACTTATTTCTAGGAAGGGATTTTTTTTTAAATTTTTTTAGAGATCATATACTTGGAGAGGTGGCGGGTCAGTAAAAGGAAAGACCCGGAATGGTAAGGTTAGCACGGTATGGATGCCTGCAGCAGTGGGCTCAAGTGTATTAGAGATGACGGGGATGGCACAGGATAGGACAGGATTCAAGTCTGTAGTTCACAGGACCACTGTGTGTCTGTGGCATCTAACAACAACCACACTAGTTCGTAGTTTGTCTCTTCATCTCAAGTTTAGCATGGAAATAGAGAAAATTGACTTTGTGTGGTGTTTCTACTCATGTTTTACCCATATACATCAATGTTGTTGTTGTGTGTCACGGAGTCAGAAGCAACGTGTAGTTGACTCTCTGGTAAGTTTTAAGAGCCAGTTAATCACAGCGGAGGAGATCACCCATCTTTCTCCTGTGGAGCAGCTGGTGGAAGTAACTAATCATGCATGTTGTTTGTTTGATTTATTTTTCAACTTTGAAAAATGTGTTAGAAGGAATTTTTATTAATTTGTCTTTAAACTGCTTTTCCTTGAGAGCCTTTTCAAAAGAAAAGGAATTATATCCACTTCTATGTCAACTGGCTTCTTTGATTTTTGTATAAAGCTGGCATGTCATATAAAAGCTACACAATAATAGCTAACTTGATTTTCCATTTACTTCTTTTTTTTTTTTTTTTGGTTTTGAACCTTTAATGAGAAAAAAAATATATATATATATACTATGGAGCTCAAGAACAATGCGTTTGGTGTGTCACTGGGTGCAGGGCTGAA
>NW_006399908.1:7578346-7629692 GCF_000299155.1 Elephantulus edwardii
ACTATGGAGCTCAAGAACAATGCGTTTGGTGTGTCACTGGGTGCAGGGCTGAAGACAAGACCAACAGAGAATGGACAAACACAGTTACAACAAAAAGACTAAGTCTCGGTTTCCTGGTCGTTTAGCAGCATGTTGGGGATCCCGCGGCTGATGGGGAAAAGACGCCCGGACTCTGGGCACTGCAGGGTGCCCTCTAATACGTCCACCTCCAGCAGCACGTGGTGCATCTTCCTTAAGAAAGCCTCATCGTGCTCATATCCCTCAGTTGGCCCTTTGGGGACCTCGACCAGATGCAAAGTCTCGGCCGCCTCCAGAAGCGCCGCCCACTCCACCTTGGGTATCATCCGCGCTACGAAGTCGGGGTTGAACTCCACCGGGTTGACACGGACCTCGGTGGCCTGCAGCCGCAGGGGGAAGCCGCGGGGCCCCACCATTTACTTCTTTTGAATATGTTTTCTAGTTAAAAGTTTTGTAGAAATAATTTACTGCTGTTTTTGCCATTTCCAAAGCAGTGTCAGAAAAAATTCTCTATCCACTTACTATTTTGGAGTCCAAAGGAAGAATTCCAAATGCTCTATCACTTAATTTGAGTGTTTTTCTTAGATAATGAGAGCTTTTCTTACTTAATAATATCAACATTTTTACATTAAAACTCTTGCATATGGTTATTAATAATTTACAGTATATTATCATATATGTAAAATATAATACACAACTCAGCATTTTAGTTCTGATACTAAATACTTCACAAATATGTTTTAGCTCTGAAGTCATTTTAGTAATTTTTTTATATCACATTATTGTTGTTGATTGCTGTTGAGTTAAACACAACTGATAGTGACCCTATGAACAAAAGGCCTGAAGCCTTTCTATAACTATTGTCATTTATCAAAGTTCACAGAGTTTCCAGAGGCATGTTGTTTAGGAAGTTGATGCCACTCCTGCTTCCACAGTAGATCATATATGTGGTTACTGTTGTTAGGTGCCGTCAAGTCAAATAATACTCACAGTGACCCAATGAACCACAGATCTGAACCCTGTCCTCTCCTGTGTCATCCTCTTTATCTCTGACACACTTGGGCCCATTGCTGCAGTCCTGTGTCAGTTCATCTCATTGAGGGCTTCTCCTCTTTTACTGACCTTTCACCTTTCCATGCATGATATCCCTTTCCAAGAACTTGCATCTCTTAGCAACATGTCCAAATTACGTGAGGCAAAGCTTGACCATCATTGTTTCCAAGAATCATTCTGACTGCTCTTATTATTCTAAGATGTATCTAATTGTTCTTTAGGTAGTCCATGGGATACACAGTACTCTTCTCCAACACCACAATTCTAAGGCATCAATTCTTCTGTCACCGTATTCATTGCCCAGCTCTCAGCAACATAGTAAGTGACTTAAAAGACCATGACCTAAATCAGGCACACCTTTGTCTTCAAACTAACATCACTGGTCCTTTGTATTTTGGAGAGGTCCCTAAGAGCAGAATTGACCAATGAAATAAATCTTCTGATATCCTGACTGCAGGTACTAAGAGTATTGACTGTGAATCTAAGTAAGATGAAATCATGGACTGTTTTTTTCCCCTCCCTTTATTGTGACATTGCTTATTTGTCAGTGGTGAGGATTTTTGTCTTCTTGACATTGAGACACAATCTGCATTGAAGGCTGTAGAGTTTGAGATCTTTTGCAGCAAGTGTTTCAATTCCTCTTCAGTTTCGGCAAGCAAGATGGTGTCATCTTTACAATACAGGTTTTTGTGAATATTCCTCCAATTCTGATGTCACAATCTTTTTTCAGAGTCTAGCTTCTCTAATGATTTGTTCAGCATACTGATTGAATAGGTTGGGAGAAAGGATACATCCTTAACGTGCACCTTTCATAATTTTAAACCAGTGTTCATTTGCTCTGTTTGGAAACAGCTTCTTGGTCTAGGTGTGGGTCTCATTTGAGCACAGTTAAGTGTTCTGCTATAGCCATTCTTCTTAAGATAGGTTGTTACGATCCACACAATCAAACAATCAAATGCCTTTGCATAGTCAATAAAACACAAATAGTTATTCTTCTTGTATTATATGCTTTCAGCCAGGATCAATCTGACATCAGCAATGATATCCCTAATACCACGGCCTAGTCTAAACACCACTTGAGCCCCTGAAAGTTTTCAGTTAATCTACTGTTCTAGTTGTTTTTGAGTGATTTGAGTAATATTTTGCTTACATGTGATATTAATGATATTATTTGTTAATATCTACATTCTGTTGGATCACTTATGGGGAGGGGGAATGAGAATAAATATGAATCTCTTCTAACCATTTGGCAAGCAGTTGTCTTCCAGGTTTTCAGGCATAGACTAGTGAGAGTGTCCAAGGGCTGCATTTGTTAATTCGAATAATGCCAATTGACACTTCATCAATTTCTGAGAATTTCTTTTTTGCCAATGCCTTGAATGCAGCTTGACCATTTTTCATTGCCATTGGTTTCTTTTCATATGATACTTCCCGAAATTTTTCAGTGTCATTCAATTCTTTTTGGTGTAGTGACTGTGAGTATTCTTTCCTTAAGAACGATCAACTGCAGCTAAAGATAAATTTATGCAATGAGGGAAATATTATATTACTATATTGTCCATGTTCACAAAGTATTTTTGTCATTTGAAAACTAGAGAAGCTCCTAAAGAACAATTCGTAAGGTACCAGTTTCTGAGAAGTCAATCATCAGGATGTCCTAGGAACTTAAGAGAAAGCCACAAGAAGAAAGAGAAACTTGAACTTTGCCTTTAGGAATGAATGACTGCCCTAGAGAAGTCCATCCAATCATAAGGAACAACCCAGCTTGGACAAGGAAGAGGGTGTTGATGATGCAGTTATAAGAAATAAGAATTCGGGGGTCCACTCTCCATATTGCTGGGAAAAGGGAAATGAAGCTGAAAGAATGACTATAAAACTATTTTGATAAGTGAATCTATTTATCTAAAGTACTTATGATAAAGGAGAATTATTTTTAAATTTTTTTATTGTATTATTTTTACGTGTACTATCAAATCAGATCTGACTGGTACAGGAGGAGATTGCCCCCTCCTTCTCCAGCAGAGCATCTGGTGGATTTGAACCATGTACCTCTGGGATATACATAAGGTGTTCAGAGGCATGCTATTTCAGAAGTGGATGGACAATCCTTCTTCCTAGTCTGTCTTAATCTGAATGTTTAGATTTAGAGGAGTATCTGACAGACAGCAATTTGTGGAGCAGTGAAAGATAAATCCCTCAATGTGGGGTTAACCATTAGTTATAGTGTAGTCCCTGCCCTTAGCCCAGTGCCTTGACCCACTTATTTCCCAGCTCCACCCTCCAGCCACATACCCCTTCAATTCTACCAAATGCCTTCAGAATTAATCTCTCATTGTCCGACCCATGACCTGACCGCTTGTATCTGAAGCTTTCTTCGCTCCTGTGATTCCAACCACGTCAACTGCTGACAGATTTTTTTTCTTTCCCCTGTGTCCAGTGTCTCTTAAGTTTAGTTGTACTGTCTCCAAAGGGAAGGTGATGTGTCCTGTAGAACAAAGATTCTCACCACTGGACCAATCGGTAGCATCAGGATGGATGGCGAAGAGATTGTGATTGTTCACAGCTTCAGTTTGCTCGGCTCCACGGTCAACACTCTTGGCTCCAGCAGCCAGGAAATAAAAAAACGTATTGCGATGGGAAAGTCTGCTGTTAGGGACCTCTCTAAAGTACTCAAGAGCAATGGTGTCTCTCTGGAGAATAAGGTCTGCCTGATACAGGCCATGGTTTTTGCAATCACTTGTTATGCATCAGGGAGCTAGCTGGACAATGACTAGGGAGGATAGAAGGAGAATTGACACCCTTGAGCTGTGGTGCTGGAGAAGAGTATTGAATGTACCATGGACTGCCAAGAAAACAAACAGATTCATCCCAGAGAGGGTAAAACCGGGCTACTCCTTGGAGGCAAGGATTCTGGGGCATACTTTGTCTGACATACTTTGGACATGTTGTAAGGAGAGACAGGTCTTTAGAGAGGGACATCATGCTGGGTAGAGTAGAGGGACAGCGCAGGAGGGGAAGACCCTCTATGAGGTGGATTGATTCAGTGACTGGGGTAATCGGGATGGATGTGTCAGAGGCAATGCGATTGGCACAGGATAGAGCAGGGTTTAGGGCTGTTGTACATAGGGTCGCTATGAGTCGCAAACCACTCGACAGCACATAACAACAACCACCACCACCTCTGGGATTGCCACGATAAAGGAGAATTCTTGATGGCTTTTAATAGGGAGACTAATGACGCAAACTTCTTTATCTTCAGGAAACAAAACTACAACTTTTGACAATTTTATAACTTACTTCTTTCTGATTTGAGAGGTATGCGGGTACACTAGTAAGTAATGTTCAAGTATTACTATATTTCCAATTTGGGTAAATCTATAAACTGTGGTGAGCAAAATGACAATTATTTTTATGAGACACAAATACTTAAAGTTGGCTGAAGTTTCATTTAAATGTTTGGTGTTGGAGAGGTAATATCCAGGAATACAAGCTGGATTCAGAAGAGGCCATAGAACCAGGAATATATCATTGCTGATGTCAGATGAATCTTGGCTGAATGCAGAGAACATCAGAAAGGTGTTTACATGTGTTTTAATGAATATGAAAAGGCTTCTGACAATGTGCCTCATAACATAGTGTGGATAATATTGAGAAGAATGAGAATCCCAAAACACTTAATTGTATTTTTTTTTTTCACTTAATTGTATTAATGTGAAACCTGAGCGTAGACCAAGAAGCAGTTGTTCAAACAGCCTTCAGTATGGATTACATCTCAGCATCATGAAAACAAAAATCCAAACCCCTAGACCAGTAAGTATCATGATAGATGGGGGAAAAATGATTGAATGTGACAATGGTTTCACTTTACCTGAATCAACATTCCTAGTACCAGCAGCAAGAAATTAAAAACATGTTACATTGAAAATATTTATTGTCAAGGATGTCTCCAAAGTGCTAAAGAGCAATGATGTCAATTTAAAGAATAAATATACCTGGTCCAAGCCATGGTATTTTCAATTGCTTCCTATAGCTGAAAATTGGATCATGAATAAGGATAAGAGAAGAAGAATTGATTTCTTTGAATGGTCATGTTGGAAAACAGTACTGAGAATCCTATGAAGAGCCAAATGAACAAATGAATTTTGGAATAAGTACAACCAGAGTGCTCCTTAGAAGCAAAGGAGGTAAAAGACTTTCTCTCACACACTTTAAACATGTTGTTGGTGGGGCTTTGGAAAAAGACATGATGCTAGGAAAGATAGAGGGTCAGAACAAGATAGGGTCACTATGAGTTGTTGTTGACTAGATGGCACCTAGCAACAACTACAACATAGTCAGAAGAAGAAAAACTGGTGATATAATGGTTGAAACAGGAGACTATTAACTGGAAGGTCAGTAGTTCTAACTTGCCAGAAAGTCTACAGGAAAAAGAGGAGACAGACAGTTGGCTTTCGTAAAGATTTACAACCTTGGAAATATTTTGAGGCTGTCCTACTCTGTCCTAGAGGACAGCTATGATTGAGAATCAACTGAATAGCAGTAGGTTTGGTTTGGTTTGGTTTTAATAGTTGAAAGTGCCTTTAGAAGAAATGCCAGACAATCTGTTCCTAAAAGATCATGCCTTGAAAATCTTAGAGACTTCAGTTCTACCCCACAGCACATGGGGTCACCACGCATTGGAAACTACTTAAGAGCAATTGCTTTTTGTTTTGTTTTGAGAAGCCAGCGCACTCCACTAGTTATCATTGTATGGCATCCAGTTCTGATTTAAAAGCAGGTATTAATCAGTTCTTATTTAATAGGGCCTTATGCCCAGATTTTTGCTTCCTAATTGGTCTGCTATTTCTGAGGCTGTGAAGCTCAGAAAGGAGAAAGGATAGTCAAGGCCACTATGCTTTGATTGTATTCCTTATGCTTTAAAGTGAAAAAAGGCTTACCTGAAGATATTCTCTCTTCTGAGATACAAATCCGTCTTCATCTTTGTATTTAACTGTAACAGTTAATGTCATGTTTCAAACTGTAGTCAACATGACCTAGTGGTTATGTTGTACAATAGTTTGCTAAAACAGGAGTTGTTATTATAAAGGAATTTTATAATAACATATTAGACATAATAATTTGACAATACATAAATGAGATTAATTTCTAAAATATGGGTTGGTCATAAGCTAAAGGATTTAATAGCAGAAAAAGAATTCTTTTAGGCAATGTCCTGGCTCTAAATACATACACAGTAATAAATATATAAACATAAATTTGCCAGAAATTTCTTATTCTTCACTCAATCCATTGCCACAGTTATGGATTTGAGGACAGAAAAGTTTTACAAAGCTATGACTGAACTGATTGATTTTGGATTTGTCAGTCCCTACGTCGGAGAGTTGGACAATGAATAAGGATGACAGAAGAAGAATTGATGCCTTTGAGCTGTGGTGTTGGAGAAGAGCATTGAAAATCCTCTGGACAGTCAAAAGAACAAACAGGTATGCCTTGGAAAATGTGTAGCTGAAGTGCTCCTTGGAGGCGAAGACGACAAAGCTTTGTCTCTCGTACTTTGGACATATTGCTAGGAGAGGTTATTTCTTGCAAAAGGATACTATGTTTACATGGGTGGAGGTTCCGAGAAATGAAGGAAGACTCCCAGCAAGATGGATTGTCCGGGGACTGCAGCAATAGGCTCAAGTGTATCATGGAAGGTGAGGACGGAACAGGACAGGACAAGATTGAGATTTGTCATTCATAGGGTCGCTATGAGTTCTACTAGACTTGACAGCACCTAACAATAACAACAACAACAATAAAAGAAAGAGACCTCTGGTGGCTCAATGGTAACGACTTGCACTGCCAACCCAAAGGCATATAATTTGAATCTGTGATCTACAGGAGAAAGAAAGGCCATCTCCTCCAATGTGATTTATGGCTCTGAAAACCTGCTGGAGGGTCTTCTAGAAATTGGTTCTGTTTTACCACTAAATAATAAAACCGAAGAAGAAAATGTTGCCATCAAGTTGATTCTGACTTACAGTAGATGGTGGGCCAATTCTTTTAAGTAAATTAATTTCTCTCTATATATTTCCTTCTTTCTGTCCAGAGAGCTCTGCTTCTGTTTCTCTAAGAAATTCTAACACATTTGGTACCAGAACTCACTCTCATCACCATCGAGTCAGAAGCAAAACATAGCTGATGCTACAGAAAGTTTTTGGAGGTTATAAATCTCACAGGTGGAAACTGTCCGTCTTTTCCCCTTGGGGCATTAATTTGAGCCTCCAGAGATTCTAACCTTTGTGTTAGGAAGGCAACACCCTAAGTATACAGAGTTTCTGTTGTAAATTCTTTTGCAAATACTTTAAAATACCAAATAGAAAGATAAGTAGTAAAATATGTATGGAGAGAAGGCTGAGGTTGGGTAGGGGCGAAACCCCAGTGCTGCAGAGTTTGGTGGGAGGTGGTTTGTTGTTGTTATGTGCCGAGGTGAAAAGACAAGGTAATTATGGACAAGGTCTAATGGGAATTAATTTTATAAAACATAATGCATGAAAATGATTGTGAAAGAAGAATAGTGTGAAACACAATGTATATAGACTTTGTAAGCCAATCAATAAAAAAAAAATAAAATGCCAAAAGGTAGAGTAGGAGTGATGTCATACACTTGGTGGACCATGCTGTTTTCTTCCCCTTTATAGTCTGAGTCAGTCTGAATGGCAGCTGTCCAGTCTCTCACATCTTAATCTGGGACTTACCAGATGGTCATGCAGCTGATAATAAAGAGTAGAGTTCCATAGGCCACAGGCCCTGGCCCTGTGCATATTTATTACTGCTTTTCAGCTCCTGCATGGAGTCCTTTCCACCCATTGCTGCCAGCGCCTTAAGAAATGATGACAGCAAGTGGTCCACAGTTGGGTGCGGACAGAACAAGGCGCTCACTTTACTCCTGGGTTACACATGGCTGCCTACTACTGTATCAAACGGGCTTCTACTTCTGCATGGTGGGAAACATGATAAAACCAGTGAATCCTATGAGCCTAGGACCATTGCTGTAGTATGTTTTCTATGAAATGAGTTCTTCGTAAGAGGTAGTGCTGTGTGGAACATCGTGAAAGTTGTTACATGCTCTTGCTTTGCCTCTGACACATAGTGACCCTATGTACAATAGTTCTGAGTCCTGCTCTATCCTGAGCTAGTCTCACTGCCTCTGACACACTGACTACCATTCATTATCCCAGTTACTGTGACAATCTATCTCATTGAGGGTCTTCCTTTCCTTCACTGTCCCTCTACCCTTCCCAGCCTGATGTGATGTGCCTTCTCTAGAGACTGGTTTCTCCTAGCCACATACCCAAAGTATGTGAGATGGAGCTTCAAAATCCTTGCCTCCATGGAGCAGCTTGGCTTCACCCTGACAGACCCTGTTTGTTCGCTTCACAGTCCATGATTATGTTCAGTGTTCTTCTCCAGCACCACAACTCAAAGGCATTAATTCTTCTGTCATCCTTAGCCATTGTCCAGGTATCTGAGGCACAGTAAGTAATTTTAAAGACCATGATCAGGCACACTGTAGTCTCTAGAGTGACATCATTACTCTTCAGCACTCTGCAGAAGTTCCTGACAACAAATTTTCCTTATCTAATTTGGCTTTTGATTTCTGGGTTCCAAGAGTGTTGATTGTGGAACTAAGCAAGCTGAAATTGTTAACTGTTAAGCCTGGGCAAAGGGAACCAAAAAGAAGAATGAAGAATTCAGAACTCAAATGCTGATGGCCTTGCCTGCTGCTGTTGAGAAGAGCAAACAGCCGTGTGGCTGAGCTAGCAGGTGGCTCGTGAATCAGAGTGGACTGTCCCCTTCTAAAGTCTGTTTATAAAAATCCTTCCCAATAAGTTCACAGGGTGATTTCTCCATTCTGCATCTCCAGAATGAGGAACTCACCCGGAAGCTTCCCCCTCCCCTTAATTAAGCTGCATTAAGCTTTCTCGTTCTCTCTGATTTCTTCCTTAAGTCTGCTAACTTAACCTCTCAATCTCTTCTCCATTTATCATGGTGCTGCCAATTGGCTCAGTGGTGAAAAAATCTTTGCTTTCTGGATGTTGAACTTCAGTTCATGTTGAAGACTACAGTCCTTGATCTTCTGCAGTAAATACTGCAGATCCTCCTCAGTTTCTCCAAGCAATGTGACGTTTTATAAACCTACAGATGGTAGTTTTGGCAAAAGTATTGCACTAAGGGAAGGCACATTCACAGTCAGAATTTGTATCTGTCCCAGTTGAAACAAAACACTGACCTTCCCATGATGTGATCAACTAGCCACCAGATTGTTGACTGACTACGGTCATGAATAGGGCATGGTGTTGCTCTTTGCTGCCGTGGAAGTGAAGTCCACGTTGCTGAGCCCACACTTCATACCACCAGAAGACGCAACACAGAATCTCAGTTCACTGAAACATCTTCTCCATTTGCTTCTGTGGCTATTTTCATACTCTTATCTCACTGCAGAAACCAGCTCAAGTCACTTGAACTTGCAAGATACTACATCAATCGCTTCATCCTCATCAGCTGAAAACAGGTACAATTATCACATTGATGTGACAATTGAGAAAAAGCAAAGTACAGAGAAGGACATCCATTGATAATTCCTTGCTGTTGATTCCAATTTACAGTGATTCTACAAGACAGAGTAGAACTGTTCTGGAAGCTTTTCAAGGCTGTAATCTTTTGTTTTAATTTTTAATATTACTCAGATTTATTTACAAAGTTTGAATACATTGTTTTTCCACAAAAGATCTTTCCCATTTCCTTTATCCCAGACACCCATCAAATTGTACAACCCTATAATTAAGACCTTCCCTCCCCCCCCATCCTCAGCCCTCTATTTCCATCCTCACCTCTGCCTTGGGTCCTCATACTCATTCTACAATAATGGTTTTAAGCAGTATTTGTCCATGTGGGACTGAATTAGATCACTCAGCATAATGCTCTCCAGTCCCTCCCAAGTTACAAAATGATTACTCCTGCATGCTGCATAGTATTCCATTGTATTAATGTACCACAACTTTTCAAATCTTTTCATTTGTGTTTGGACATCTGGTCTGTTTCCACGTTCTTAAAATGGTGAATAATGATGCTATGAACATAGAACTCTTTTACATTGTTGGTGAGATTGTAAAATGGTACAACCACTCTGGAAGGCAGTTTGGTGCCTCCTCAAAAAGCTGAACATAGAAATGCCATATGACTCATTTATTCCATTGCTTGGAATATACCCTCCAAAAATGAGAACTGAGGCTCAAATGGAGACTTATACACCAAGGCTGAAATCTTTATAGACGCAGACAGCCTCATCTTTCTTCTGTGGAGTGGATGGTAGATTTATGGCACCTATGGTTCAGCTAGCACTCCGGTGCTTAACTATGACGCAGACCTGGGGAAAACAAAGGCAGATGCAGAAACACGGTACTAGGAAAACAGGACCAACTGGTTCAAAACAGCCAAGGAATGCAAGGGCATTGTGAGCATGACATAGCAAGCAAACATCTTGTGGCGTAGACTCCTGTCCATTTTCACTGTTTGTTCAATCAATCAGGCTTGTTCCCAAGCACAGGAAATTAAATATACTTGCATTTTTAAAAAAAATTATTATTAATTTCAGTAAACATTTACAGACTTTGGATTTCCATTCACTCATTGTTGCACTTTTCTCCCCTCCCAAACCTCTTCCCTAGTACACTACCCTCTTGTAAAAATAAAACAAAAATAATTTCATTGTTGTACAAACCCACCCCCAGATCCACTCCACCATGGAGCCTTCTCTCTAGACACCTGTAATGACAAAAAATACCTAATCACATATCCCTTTTAAACAGTTTTCTCCCTCATGTTTCAATGCAGTATACATTATGGAACCATCTTTCTCAGTCTCCCCCCAAGCCCGAGTTCAGTCCTGCTTTACAACAGTGGCACCATGCAGTATTTGTCCTTTTGTGACTGAGATACTTCATTCAGCATAATGTCCTCCAGGGTCCCCATTTTGTATAATATTGCATGAGTTCCTTGTTTTTCAATGCAGCATAGTATTCCATTGTGTGAATATACCACAGCTTCTCTATCCATTCATTTGTTGATGGGCACTTGGGTTGTTTCCAACTCTTCGCTATTGTGAACAAAGCAGCAATAAACATGGATGTACATATATCTGCTTGGATGGCAGTTATGGTCTCTTTGGGGTATATTCCCAGTAGTGGAATTGCTGGGTCAAATGGTATCTCTATTTGCAACTTTTTGAAAAAGTGCCATGCCGCCTTCCACAGTGGTTGTACCATTTTACACTCTCACCAACAGTGAATAAGGGTTCCAGTCTCTCCACAACCTCGCCAGCATCTGTTGCTTGCTGTTCTGTTAAATTTTGCTATTCTGACTGGGGTGAGATGATATAGTTGTTTTTATACTTGCATTTTTAACAGATGGTTGGTTGTTCTCCCCTGCCTTCCACAAGCCTTCTTCCCTGTGTTAAAAAATCAAGCCCACCCCTTAGCACCCATGACCTTTCCTCGGGCCAGTCCAGCCCAGGCTTCTGGGGCAGGCTTGATTACTGACCTACGCACGGACTACCATGACTCTGGATCCCAGACCTTAGGCCCATCTCTCAGCATCATATTCCAAGCTTCACTCTCACTGCTGTGGATTTAGTCCCAGCTCAGAGTGATCCTCCACTGGGTTTGAGAGATATACATCATAAAGGAAGGAGACAATCCATCTTTCTCCCAAGTAGTGGATTTGAACCGCTGGAGGGAGATGCCTGGCTTTTCTGTTAGTAGGACAGCTCACTGAGGACTGCAAAGCACCAGAGACCTCTCTTTCTTTCTGAGTGTGGAGAGAAACCTCTCATCTACTGACTCCCTGCTCAGGTCAAGGACGTATAGCTTCCTGGAAGGTGGAGAGGGATGTAAGATTGAAGAGGTATGCACTTTGTTAGTCTTCAGAGAGGCTAATAAGAGTCATACTCTGCACACTTTCCCCCCGCCAAGTCAGATAGGAAGTTCTCCAGGAGGAGAACACTCACTTTGCTCTTCTGAACTTCTTCACTCTTTGTGACCAGAATTCCTAAGCTTGCCACATTGTTGAATATTTTGGGGCAGAAAGATATCAACTTTCCCATTCCGTTCTCCTTATCAAATCTCTCACACAAACACCTCAACACAGTTCTCAGATTTCCTGTCTATCCTCATAGCTTAGAAAATGCCTATTTTGTAAGGGCACCATTAAAAAATGAATGGGTAAATCCCACATCTGGTTTCAGGATGACATTGCATCCTGTGCTCTGATTACCAGATTATATTAGAGTTGTGCTTCCTAGGTTTTAACTGTATATGTTACTCTTTTTCCATCTACAAGGAATAGGATCTTGCGGAGAATTTGAAATTCTTATTTCTCATCAAACAATTTCTAATTTGTTTATGGATATCTGTACGCATTCATGATAGTTTACAGAGTGAGGCTTTACTATATTTATTGTGATGCCCAAATTGTTATTAATTTTTCTGGTAGGAGTTCCTTCAAGCTGATTCTTACTTCCTTTTTATATGTCACCATCCTTCCATCAGTTATTCAAAGATCATCTTATATTTTCCCTGCCCCACCCTCAGGATCAGTTACTTCTCCTAAGAGGAGTTTCTTGGAATAGAGAATGGTACTTAGCCAGCATATGATATGGAATGGGAGTGCGCTGATAGAGACCCTGGTATATGATTTTCCATTGCTCTCCTGATGGTAAAAAAAAAAACCCCAAAACGTGAGCAAAGTTTGTGCCTGTTCTGTATGAAACTCGATAGCACGTCTTTGTAAATGACGTAATTCTGTGGGGAGGAAGCCTTGAAATAGTTGCATCACGACTCAAACGCAACACAAACTACACAAACCTATTTGGGGGGAGTCCTTCCAAACAATCATATAGGATGGGTTGGAACGGATCCACAGGGTCCAAGGATGCAAACCTTTACAAAAATAGACACTGCATCTTTCTCCTACAGAACAGTGGGCTCGTTTGACAGCCTACCTTCTAGGTAGTAGCAGAGTTTAATCACTGTATCATCAGGGTGGCTCTCTGTAAACACAGTTCTATCCAGGCCTAAAGTACTGCTGTCAGAATCAAAGACATGCATGGCAAAATGAGGGAGGGAAAAAACCCAACCCAATACCTTTAGAGAATTTACATTTGTGTTCCATACCCTTTGACTAATTGATATACTTGCTTCTAGAAAAGCAAATATGACTAAACACTATTAACAGGAAAATATGAAGTAGACTATAGGTAAATCATGTAAGTTAGACAACAGAAAACTTTCTGCTACTTTCTAACAATATACACCATGATTCGCACTTGTTTGTCGCCTGAGACTCATAGCTGCCCTATGTACAACAGCCCTAAACTCTGCCCTATCCTGTGTCAATCTCACTGTCTCTGAAACATCCACCCCGATAACCCAGCCACTGAAGCAATCCGTCTTCTCGAGGGTTTTCCTCTCTTGCACTGTCCCTCCACCCTCCCAAGCTTAACATTCTTCTCTAAGCACTGGTCCCTTCTTGCAACATGTTCAAAGCATGTCAGACGAAGCTTCATAATCCTTGCCTCCAAGGAGCAGCCTGGTCTCACCCACTCTAGAACAAACCTGGTGGTTCTCCTACTAGTCCATGGTATATTCAATACTCTTCTCCAGCACCACAGCTCAAAGGCTCCAATTCTCTTTCTATTATCCTTAGTCATTGTCTAGCTCTCTGATGATAGCAAGTAACTGCAAAGACTATGGCCTGGATCAGGTGCACCTTAGTCTCCAGAGTGACACTGTTGCTCTTCAGTCCTTTGGCAAAGTCTCTGACTGCAGATTTTAGTGATTAATAATCACAAATAGGCTCTTTTAATTATTTTTGTCTGGCATGTACAACATCTGTCCTTTCAGAGACTGTAGTTGAACTTGATTACAAAGAAATTTTTAAAATTCTATAACAAATAAACTTTTAAAATTAAAAAAGAAAGTATTTTTTTCCTTTATCCCTGCTCTCTTTTCGTCTTCTGGAAATCTCACTGTGGATAACTTGATGCTGGTGCATTGGTTACTCAGGTCTCAATTTTCCTCTCAATATTTTATATATTTACCAGCTTTCTGAAAGAATTTCCACATTCGTCTCTTATCAACTCAGCTCTCTGCATTATGCAATCTGCTGTAGGACTGCCATCATGTTTTCCAAGGTTGTTAAAATGCTACATTAAGATGTTGTTTCTGCTTGACGGTCGGCTCCAGAAATAATTATGCCTCAAATTTCATTAGATGACCAATTAAGACATTCAATTCCTGGAACCTTTCTTCACTTAAATTGCTAATTTTTCATCTGTGTGATCATTTTTCTCTTTGTGAATGTTTAGTAAGAATAGATCTGTGTAGTATTTGAGCTTAAATAGATGCTGCAGATTCTGTGCGGTCATGCTCAGCTGGGACAGGAGGGGTTGTCTAGGTCAACTGGAGTTTCCATTTATTTAATCAGGGATCCAGAATCGGAGGAAGAAAGAAAGGAAACTTTTATGTCACAAAAAATAATATTGATAGCTCTCACTTTGCTTTCTGTGTTAGATGTGGCACATGGACAGCATTCCTAATTGGCACTGTTGTCAGGAAACTCTGCAGAGTACTGAGAAGGAACGATGTCGGTCTAGAGACTAAGGTGCGCCGGATCCAGACCATGGTCTTTGCAATTACTTACTATGCATCAGAGAGCTGGACAATGATTAAGGATGACAGATTAATCGATGCCTTTGAGTTGTGGTGCTAAAGAAGAATCCTGAACATACCATGGACCACCAAGAAAACAAAGAAGTCTGTCTTTGAGACGGTGAAATCAAGTTTCTCCTTGGAGGCTAGACTTTTGGAGCTCCATCTCACATACTTTGGGCACGTGGCCAGAAGGGACCAGTCCTTGGAGAAGGACATCATGCTCAGAAGGTGGAGGGACAGCGCAGGAGAGGAAGAGCTCAGATGAAATGGATACAGTAACTAGGGTAATGGGGGTAAGTGTGTCAGAATCATGAGACAGGCCCAGGACAGGGCAGGGTTCCGAGCTGCTTTACACAGGGTCGCTGTCACAAGTAACTCACAGGAACATAATTAACAGTTGTTATGTGCCATCGAGTCGCTTGCGACTCACAGCGACCCTATGTACATGAGCCCTCAACGCCATTCTATCCTGTGCCAACCTCGCCGTCTCTCACTCATTCCCACCACTCCACTCACAGAATTGATCCATCTCATCGAAGGTCTTCCTCTCCTGCACCGCCCCTCCACTCTCCCAAACATGATGTCCCTCTCCAAGGACCAGTCCCTCCTTGCAACATGCCCAAAGTATGTCAGATAAAGCTTCAGAATCCTTGACTTCAAGGAGCATTCTGGCTTCACCTTCTCCAGGACAAATCTGTTTGTTCTCCTAGAAGTCCACGGTATACTCAATACTCTTCTCCAGCACCACAGCTCAAAGGTATCAATTCTCTTTCTATCATCCCTAGTCACTGTCCAATTCTCTGATGCATAGCACACAATTGTGAAGACTACAGCCCAGACCAGTAGCACTATCTATCAATTTGGATCCAACTCATGGCTGACCCTCCAGAGGTTTATCAGAGGCAGTAAATTGCACAGGAATAGACTGTCCATCTTCTGTGGGGCAGTTAGTGGATTCAGACCACATACCTTTGAGTTGACAGTGCATTTCCTTACCACTAAGCCACCAGAGCTCCCTAATATCCGCTATTGTTGCTTATCATGCAGTTGAATTGGAACCAATCCATACCTGATCCTCCAGGTTTTCAGAGGCAGTTAATGGCATGGGAAAAGGTTGCCCATCTTTCACTCATGGGGCAGCTGGTGGATTCAAACCTCTACCTTTGGGTGGCTAGGGTTAACTCCTTTTCACTAAGCTACCAGAGCTCCCTTAATATCACTAGGATCCAAATATTAAGTATCTGAACTTGAGTGGACATGCTCTCAGGATCAAATAGTTACATTCCATAGCAGGAGATTTGGCACCTTTTGAATTATTTACACTACTAGAACTTAATCTAGACTTTTTCCTCCCCCCTCTGATCCTCCTGAATATTCACAGCATTTACCTTTAAGGGTTTATGGAGCAGTGCTGCTGCTAACACTCTCCATTAAGAGAAGTGGCTGTTGATGGAGTAGAAGGGTAAGGAGTCACTCTCCACACCTATTCTTTTTTTTCCCTACACACACTTGTGGTTTACATGAGAGAAACTGTAAATTGGTAATTCTCACTCTCAATCTTACTTATAAAACTAGAAAATACTTTAAGAATTCCTTCAAGCTTCTTATAGGTAGATGGGCTGTGGTTTCTACCATGGATAGAGATTTTACCAAAAAGTACATGTATGTGTATGTATGTGTGTGTGTGTGTGTGTAGATAAAGACAGAGTTGTTGTTAGGGGTTGTAGAACCAAGAACAACTCACAGGGACCCTACCAACACAGATCTGAACTGTGCCCTGTCCGTGCCATCCTCACCATCTCTGACATACTTAACCTCATTGTTACAGTCACTGTCAAGCCCTGATATATTTATACGATATTGCTCTTTTTAAATGGAGAATTATATGAAAACGGAAGAGAGTAGAAAGTGGAAGATTCAGGATACCATTTGGAAATACTGTCTACAGATTGTTTAAAAATAAAAAGCAAACATACAAATAATGATTCAATAAGGTGTGTTTTTAAAAAAAATTGTTATGTAAAAATATGTAATGAAATTACATTCTGTGAAGGCATTTATATTTGTTCTATTTAATCAACACCTAGGTAATATGATACATTCTATATTCTAGAAATGATAGAATACATGACGCAACCTTCCCATGTGTAAATCATTAATTAAAACACTCCACTTTTCAAGCAAGTGAGTCTTCAAAATGTACCCATATAGAGAAAAAACATCTCTCTTTCTTCATGGAAAACTTTACTGGACGGTTGGTTTGAAAATCTTAAAGTAACTAATTTATAGGAAAAGTTAAAAATAATGTGATTTTTTTCTGAAGATTAAACAACAACAAAAAAAACATACCTCACCTCTCATCTTAGGAAGCTCTAGTGGCCTAGTGATAAGGAGCTGTGCTGTAACCCAAAGGTACGCAGTTTGAAACCTCCAGCTGCCCTGTGGGAGAAAGACGGGCAATTTTCTTCCTGGTTGACTTACAACCTTTGAAAACCTGCTGGAGAGTCAACTATGAGTCGGTTCTGACTCAACGGTACATCATAACAATAACAACAACATTACTATTCATATTAATATTTCTGGAATATAGCATTGAAGGAAATAGAAATTGTTTTTCCTTAGTTTTCTTGAATATACAAGGCATCTTGAAATTAATGTTGGTTGTTACACATAAGCCACAACTAAATTTAATAAAATAGCACTTTCATTATGAAAAATATTTTAATTAGAAATGTTCAAATTTTGCAATAAACATGGAAAATAAATCATCAGATTATAATTCAAAGTAGTGGTTCATAAATGTCACATTTAAGTGTAAAATTCTATATGCCCTTTCTCAAAAATATACAATGAATATTCAAAGAAAATGCTTAGCATTTATAAGCTAGAAATACAGAAAATATACTAAAACTCGAAAAACAAAATTACACACTTGAAGCTACAGGTATCACTGTGTAATTAGTATATTTTAAAGCCATTTTGGTAAGTAAAAAGACAAAACACCACATTGAGATTTCCCTATCAATATTCTCAATCACTATGTAGATTTCTTTCTTTCTTTTTTGTTTTTTCCAGGAAACTCATCAATCTTCTACCATACTCCTGCTTTCGAACTCTGGTTTCCGCTACTTTCAAAAAACATGAAGTCCTAGATAAAAACAAATATACAGAAATGAGTTTTCAGCAATAAAATAGAAATCAAGTCTCACATGCAGAAATACTAATGAGATTTGATGAAACACTAACAAACTTTGAAACAAAAACCTGCCATAATTAAATTCCAGATATACAAATTGTTACACACACCTATAGTTTTCCGTGTTATTATAAAAAGCTATCATTCTATATCTTTTTCCATTGTCTAATTCCTTTATCCTATCACAAAGAAATAATTTAGTCTTCACCATCAGTCTTGGGTTATTATAATTTTTATCTATTTTGAATCCACTTAAAACTACTGATCTTTTGCCTTAGTTTTTGGTGTGTCTGTTCATAGTTATATTAACAAGTGTTCCTGTATGCTTATGGATAGTATTCTTATTCATTCACTCACAGCACTGTACTTCAGGACAGATGCTGAAATGTTCTTTTTGACCATGAATGCAAAACTATTCTTCCTCAGTTTGCCCTTCCTGCCCTAGTTGTCATAGTTGTCGTCATGCGCCACTGAGCTGGAACTGACTCCTAGTTGACCCTCGAGCAGGTGTCAGAGGCCATAAATTGCATGAGAGGTGATTGCTCATCTTTGTCCTGGGAGCTCCTGGTGGATTTGAACTGCCTATGTTGGGGTTGGCCGTGCAGCTAGGCCACCAGAGCTTCCTCTTGGCATAACAGAGCACATGACTGTCTGATTCAAAGTGGCCAAAACCAGTTCATCGCAGCTTACTAACGCCTAGGATATCGATTTTAAGATGTTCCACTTAATTTCTGACAATTTCAAAATCTTCTTCGATTCATACTTTTTTTGGTTTTGTTATAATATTCAAACTCTAGGTTTTTTGTTATTTTTTAATTTATATTGGTTTGCTTACAAACTTTGTATACACTTTGTTTCACACTATCCTTCATTCACATTGTGTTTCATCTAATCATTTCCATTCATTATGGCTTATAAAATTAATCATCACTGAATTCATCATTGCCTCGTCTTTCCAGATCCCCTCTGGATCTTTCCCATTTCCTTTAGTCACCCGTCCCTCCAACCACCAAATTGTACGACCCTATGATTTCCCCCCACCCGTCCTCACCCCTCTGCCCTCCGCCCCCACCCTTGGATCCTCATACACGTTTTACTAGTTATCTATTTCTACAATAATGGTCTTATGCCTTTATTTGTCCTTATGGGACTGAGTTGGTTCACTCAGCGTAATGCTCTCCAGCCCTCTCCCAAGTTATGTAGTAATTTTTGAAATCATTACTAGATTCATACTTCTTAAATTCCATGTTCCAATAATGAATGGATATTTGCAGCTGGTTCCCTTAATTTTTAAAATGTCTTCCATTCTGAGAGATGCTATTTTTTATACTAATTTAGCAATGTGCCTTTGTTATTCATAGGATTTTCAAAGGTATGTTGTTTCTGAAGTGGATGACCAATCTTGTCTCATAATCTGTCTTAGTTTGGAAGTTCAGCTGAATCCTGTCCACCATGGGTGAACCTGTTAATATTTTAGATACTGGTATAGCTTCTAGCATTATACCAACACATAAGTTTCCCAATACAACAAACTGACCAACAAGTGCTGTACCCTAAAGAGCAAATGTAAACAAGCAAGCATATCTATATCCATCCATCCATCCAAACTATAAAACAAACAGCAACATGCAAGAAGTCACTCCCTACAATACAGTAAATGGTAAGTGTTGTCCCCATAAGTGCAAACCATAAAACAAGCAAGCAGACAAACACCATAAAACAAAATGCATGTTAAGGGAAATGCATGTAGTGGGTGTTTCAAGTGGTGGTCACCTAGCCTGGTTTCTGCTTGGTTTAGAGGAGCCTATGTTAATCAGCTTGGCTGAAGATAAGAGTCTTTGCCAATTCAGAGGATGAATGCCTCCTAGTTAGATGAGATGCCACCTCTAATTTCAGGGTTGATTGCAGGCAAGGAGTGGAATTGACTGCAGGTTCTAGGATGAATGTTCTTAAGAGTTTCTTGTTCCAGAACCAGGCTGGTGTGGCCAATAGCCTGAGGAAGAGTTGAGTTTTACTAGGGGGTAGAGAGATGCGAGGATCAGGGGGAATGTAGGAAATTGGAGGGTGGTAGTAGGAAACACTGCAAACCAAGTAGTAAATAGTCAGGGAAGGTTGGCCACAGGGACCAAGGCTGGAGACTGGACCTTTTCCACTGCTCAGATCCCATTGCTGCTGCTGGCCCTGACCTGGGTTTTCACACCACATGGATATCATCTGTTCCAGATGGCTATGCTTCAATGTTTACAGTTCTGTGTTCTGTTGCTCTTTTATTTGATGCTTCAAGTTAGTTTCACAAACTGCCCAGCTACTGTGAATACTGCTGCTACCTTCGGCTTGGGTTGCCTAGTTCCCAAGCCTCCTGAATAAGCTGTTTAAGATGATAGTGTTGTGCTGTTTACAATTCTGTGTTCTACTCTCTCCTTATCTGATGTTTTCAATTCAGTCTTTCAGTTAGTATTCGAAGTACTTCTTTCTTTTCATTTTATTATAAAAATTATCTCATTATTAAAGCCTAAAATCCAATACCCTCTTCTTTTATCTGTAATTCTTTCAAGGAGCTGTGGTGGCTTAATCTGTAAAGTTGATCACTCACTCACAGGCAGCTCAAATATACTAACAGTTTAAGGGAGAAAGATGAGCAAACTTTCCAAGACATTTGTGGCTGGGTTATTGTTGTTCTTTTCAATCTATGGAATAGTCAGTACTCTTTTTCAACATCACAACTCAATGTTGCCTTTTCTTTACTTTTTCTTACTATTTTTCCAACTTTCAAATGCACAGGAAGCAACCAAAAATACTACGGCTTTTGTTAGGCACACCTTAGCTCTTCACTTTGGAAAGGTCCTCAACAGTAGATTTTCTCAATGCAACATGTCTTTGATATCTTGCTTGCTGCTACTGTAGGTCTAGATTGTGGATCAATGTCAAATGAAATTGTGAGAAACTTTAGTCCATCAATCATTATTGTAACTACTGGCTCACTGGTGAGGATTTTTGCTTTCTTGATATTGACATGTAACACACAGGCAGTAGCCTTTGATCTTATCAAGTGTTTCAAGTTCTCTTTACTTATATAAACTTGGGTCATCCGCATAATGCAGGTTGTTGATGAGACTTGCTCTGATCCAGATGCCACATTCTTCTTCATATAGTTCAGCTTCTCAAATGATGTGTTCAGTATACATTGAATAGATATGGAGAAGGAATACAGCCCCGAGGCACACCTTTCTTGACTTTAAACCATGCAGTGTTTGTTCCCTTATTCTATTCAGACAACAGCTTCTTTGTCTCTGTATAGGTTTGGAATGACTGTAATTTACTGTTGTGAGATTCTCATTCTTCACAATGTTAACGATTTCTTATGATCCACAAACACCTTTGTATAGCCAATAAATCACAAGTAAACATCTTTCTAGTATTCTCTGCCTTACACAATGATCCATCTGACATTAGCATGATAGCTCTCATGCCAAGGCCTCTTCTGAATCCAGCTTAAATTTGATAGTTCTTTAGTGATGTTCAATTCTAGCCATTTTTAAATAATGTTCAACAAGATTTTACTTGCTTGTGATATTAATGATATTGTCTGGTTATTCCCACACTGTTTTCTCTTTCGTCTCTTTAAAGTAATAGAATTCTTCTCTTTTCCTTGTGATTTAATTGAAGAGGCTGAATTATTTTTGCTGTAAAATGTTTCTGTTTGGTCTCCTTAATCTATCACTTATTGCAGTCAAGTGAAGCTGATTTACAACTGGCCTTCCGTTGTCTTTCCAAGGCTGTAGAGGAGTCGACTACCCTCCTTTCACCTTTGTGGAGTTGAACTGCTAGAGAAAGGAACTGGAAATGGAACTCCCAGTGCCACCAAAAATATGACACCACCGGGTTTCCTTCATGGACTCAATTTCACTAACTGAAATTAAGTTAGAAGTGACTCTTAAGTAACCCTCCAGCAGATTTTCAGAAGCTGTAAATTGCATGGGAAGAGACTGCCTATCACTTGTGGATTTGGGTGAGCAGCATTTAAGATATTTTTCTATGGTTCTGCACCTAAGTTTCACATGGGAATGACATTGAGCTTGAAAACATATCAATCACCCCATCTCTGGAGATTCTGATGTCATAAATCAGGGGGCAGTCTGAACATTTTGGAAAGCTTCTCCGTTGTAGTGTAAGCCAGCTCTGAGAGCCATTGTTCCATTACAGGAGTCTTCCACTTCTCTATAAGGGCTCCATAGCACACTTACCTAACAAGTTTCTTATTTTTATTTATTTTTTATTTTATTATTTTTGTGTGTGTGTACCATCAAATCAGATCTGACTGGTACAGGAGGAGATTGTCCCTCCTTCCTTGGCATCTGGTGGATTCGAACCACGTACCTCTGGGATTGCAGTGCAGCTTCCTGCCACTAGGCCACCAGAACAAGTTATGCTAATGAGGTAACTCTGGCAGGGGTTGGCCATGCCACAAGGCCCACCCCTTTTTTATACACTTATCTCCATGGGCCAATCAAGCCTACATGATAAGCACCCAATGAAGACTCTAGGCAAGGAAGCTTCATAGGCTTCCTGGTTACTGAGAAACTTCAATGCATAAAGAAGGGTAGCAGATTCATTTTGGAACATGAAAAACTGGTGATAGAATATATGTGCCTTTTCTTTTATAGCTTATTTTGCTGCCAAAAAAAAATATAATCATAAAGTTGGTAAGTCAACTAGGTAAACTATTTCAATCCAAGGAAGTACTAGAAAGCTAAGCTGAAGGCTGGTATCCCAAGAGGGGAAGGGAATCATTATACTTTTAGCCACAGTTTGTAAGCAGAAATGTATCAAAGCACCAGCCATAGTTTTTTCAACAAATATTTGATTGACCTGGCTGTCTTCTTAACATATTAATTAGGTCTTTCTAGGGAGCTCTGGTTGTCTAGTGGCAAAAAGCTGCTCTGCAATCCTTGAAGTTACACAGGTTCAAATCCACTAGCTGCTCCACAGGACAAGGATGGACAATCTCATCCTGTGTGGTTAAAACTGCCTATGAAAACCCACTGGAGGGTGAGCTATGGGGCAGTTCTGACTCCATGGTACACAACAGCAACAACAACAACAAAAACCACAACAACTTGCTACAGGGAATTTTATAGACCTGGAAGAGAGAATCGACAGCATGAGCATTAAGTGGCATTTCAAAGCTAGACTTAAGTGGTGACTTCTGTATAGGATGCAAATACTTAAGGTCATGAGCAGACTTACAATGAGAAAACATGCACCCAGCAACACAGCTTTTATTTTAACATCCAGGTCTAAAGGAAACTGGATCCCAAAATTATCCTTATCTGTAAATGCCTCTTTCAAAAGTCCAGTCCATTGTTTTGAAATCTTGCCGACCACAGCTTGTTCATCAAGGGATTTAACCTAAGTTGGAAAAAGAAAACACAGTCTGAAGCAATTCCAGAAAACTAATAACAAACTATATTCAAAGTTCTAGTAAAGTGAAATAAATATATTATGTCCCAGATGGAACCAGGAACACATTTTCTTCCATCAGGATGTACAGAGGTTCCTGGATCTGCTCACAATTAAAAACAAACAAAAAAAACCACCAAAAACCAACCAATGAAAACTAATCCCAAAAAACCACAATAAAAACCTAACTAGCCTCTTTGATTAATAGAGTGCTTACAAAAAGATGATTTTCTGAATTATTTATAATCACAGACATAAATAATTTGAGGCTATCTAAGCCAACATTTATGCATAAAAGTAACATCTGGTTCGCTTTGTTGACCATGAGTAAAATAGACTAGCTTGAAGCCTGACCTAGTTCACCAGACTTATTTTCAAAGGGAATCAATAATTCAAGAAAAAAAATTCTAAAACTCACCCCATTATTTGAAATCTTGAAAAATTTGGGCTATAAGATTGGACTACTTGGTGGGAAATTACTGTGGTGATTCCATGAAGTATATACAGCAATATATTTTGGTTTCTGAGGAGGCCTGAAGAACTTGTGGCAGAGGGTTGAGGACTGCAGCCTCCAATATGGATTGAGGCTCAATGTCAAGAAGACAAAGATTCTCACCACTGGGCCAACTGGTAGCATCAGGATGGATGATGAAGAGATTGAGATTGTTCACAACTTCAGTTTGCTTGGCTCCACACTCAACACTTTCGGCACTTGTAGCGAGGAAATTAAAAGATGTATTGTGATGGGAAAGTCTGCTGTTAGGGACCTCTCCAAAGTACTGAAGAACAATGGTGTCTCTCTGGAGACTAAGGTGTGTCTGATACAGGCCATGGTCTTTGCTATCACTTGTTATGCATCAGAGAGTTGGACAATGACCAAGGAGGATAGAAGGAGAATTGATGCCTTTGAGCTGTGGTGCTGGAGAAGAGTATTGAGGGTACCATGGACTGCTAGGAAAACAAACAGATTCATCCTGGAAAGGGTCAAACTGGGTGGCTCCTTGGAGGCAAAGATTCTGAGGCTCCGTCTAACATACTTTGGACATGTTGTAAGGAGAGACAGGTCCTTAGAGAAGGACATAATGCTTGGGAGGGTGGAGGGACAGCACAGGAGGGGAAGGCCCTCTATGAGGTGGATTGATTCAGTGACTGGGATAATTGGGATGGGAGTGTCAGAGACAGTATGATTGGCACAGGACAGAGCAGAGTTTAGGGCTGTTGTACATAGGGTCGCTATGAGTCACAAGTGACTTGACAGCACATAACAACAACAACAATGACCTCTTTTAATACAAAGATATATACGAGAGAGAAGCATATTTATATGTTCAATACTGTCTTCCACTTTCTTTGCTTCATTGTAGGAAGCATTACCTTTTTTGTAGAAGCCCACAGCACGGCAGACCTCCTGAGAAGGGCACAGAGCACTGGAAGCCAGACTAAAAATGGATTCACATACTTTGATATTAAATTCAGATGGCAATATTCAAGGCTTAAAATGGACAACTGCAGCCAATACAAGTGATTCAACAGAAAATTTTCTCTTTCTACTTTTATTTCCATTGGAAATCACCACATTTCAATGCTGGATATTTTGCTTGGATTTAAGTGACTGTGTAGCCAGCTGTTTTCTTCCATTTCAAGAAATCAAGAAATATTAACATTAATCAGAACAAAGCCTGTCTCTCTGACTCACCCTATTTTCTCCCTTTAAAATTATCAGTGCTTAATATTGGGGAATAATTTATGTTTATAAAAAATATGAGTACCTGGATATTTATTTAATATATCTGTAACATCTTAAAAAATGGCACACTTTATTGTACTCAGAAAACAATGCCTCTAACCATTATCCTGTATCTTACCTCAAAGTCAACATCTGCACAGCATCTACATGTGATACAGGGGCCAGTAATTTTCAGTACAGTCTCTTTTCTCTCATTTTGGATTTTAAACTTTGGTAGACAGGGGTGCCAAGTTTGAATAACATAACCGACTGGAACACCAGGAGGAGCCTGGACTTCTATCTGCAAAATGGAGGAGTAAGATCCCACATAAATCTACACATATCTTTGTTTATCAATGTATATTGTTATTATTATAAGTAAGAATAGCAACATATTTTCACATTTCTTTTCTCAGCTTATTTTTATGTGTTGTTACTGTTATGTGCCATCAAGTCATGCACGACCCATATGGACCTTACGTACAGTAATTCTGAACCCTGCCCTGTCCTGAGCCAGTCTCACTAATTCCAAAACACCAACTCACACTGCCCGTTACTGTATCAGTCCTTCTCATCCAGGGTTTCCTCTCCTATGCGGTTTCTTTACCCTTCCAAGTATGATGTCCTTCTCCAAGGACTGGTTCCTCTTAGTCACATGTCCAAAGTATGTGAGACAGAGCTTGAAAATCCTAGTCTCCAAGGAGAAACTTGGTTTCACTGTTTCCAAGACAGATCTATTTGCTTTCTTGGCAGTGCATGGTATGTTCATAACTCTTCTCTAGCACCATAATTTGAAGGCATCTATTCTGCTGTCATCCTTAGTCACTGTCCAACTATCTGATGCACAGCAAGTAATTGCGAAGACCATGGCCTTGATAAGGCCCACCTTAGTCTCTTGACTGACATCATTGCTTGTCAGTACTCTGGAGAGGTAACTGACAACAGATTTTCCCAATGCAATTTGTCTTTTGATTTCCTAAATGCTGGTGTTAAGAATTTTGAGTGTGCAGCCAAGAAAGATGTAATTGTTAACATCCTCAATCTCTTCTCCATCGATTATGGTGCTAATTGGCCCACTCGTGAGAACCTTTGTCTTCTTGATGTTGATCTTGAATCCATATTGAAGACTACAGTCCTTAACCTTCTGGAGCAAGCATATTTACACTTATTTTCACAGCTTATTAGACTGAATACTTTCTAAGTTCCAGGTGCTACATATGCATTAAATTACTATAGAAAATTTAGAACAAAGCAAAACAATCCTTTAAAGGCAGTGGGATGTGTTTGAACATAACACTGATCATTGGCACACCTGTCAAATTTAAGTGACATTAGTGCTATAAGAGAAAGGGTACATATTTTGGGCGTCATGGTTGCTGTTTATTAGCTATGTGACCTAGACAGTATTCCAAATACCCCATCTGTAAATGAAGATTTACTCATATCATTGAACCTTTTCAAAGATCAAGTGTTATAATGTGGTATGCTAATGTGCTTTTCCAACTGTAGAGCTACCTACAAATAGTAAAGTATCAAAGTTTTATCTCAAATATTGTTACGTTTTACCTAAAAGCCATAGAAATCAATGTTCTTCCATTGAAATATAACTTCAATATCATGTCTTAGCTGTCAAATAGTCCATGTTTTCAGGTAAAGGCTCACCTTTCTTCTCTCTACCCTGGTTTCCCCTCTGACACCCTATTCTCTAGGCATGGGCTGTCAACCAATAAGTGCTAATAAAAATAGCTTATCTTTTTTTTTTAAAAAAAATTTATTGATATTTTAATGAAAGTTTACAGAAAACTTGGATTTCCATTCATTCATTGCTGCACATTTTCCTCCCTAACACCGCCAACAGTTTGCCTTTCTCTTTAACAAAATTCTTTCATTGTTGCACAATTTCTTCCCTCCCTCCCACATGTACTATCATTTAGAGGTACTCCTCTTACAGAAGAAGATCTAAACATACACACTTTTTGAAAATGGGGGGGAAAGTATCATAGTCGTTGAGGTTTTTAGTGAAGAGCGCTTTCAAGTTCACCGTTTAACAGGCTGGACAACAAAACAAAATTACAGGATGAACCTGTCCATTTATCTGGAAGTGGTACTCTATGATACTCTCAATGGCAATGTTTCCTTCTGGGACCAGGTCTTTTTATGGTTATTGCTGTTAAGGAACTTGATCAACATATTCTGTACTTGTGGCTTTCAACCCCATGATGAACACAACTTGAGAATATGGGGCTTAAAGTTCATTGCTTTTACCTTCCTGCCTAAAGAATGGGTCATTATTTTCTTTAAATGTCATTATTTTAAAAACTTTGTTTTATACTCGTTTACTCACAAAGTTCATATACATTGTTTTTTACATTGGATCTTCCCTCCTTCCACCCATCAAATTGTGTGACCCTATGATTTAGCACCTCTTCTTCCCTCCCTGGATCCTCATACTTGATCTACATAATGATCTTATACAGTATTTGCCTTTACGAGACTGAGTTAGTTCACTTAGCATCTACATTAGTGTTCATAACAGTATTACTTATGTTATGCAAGAACATACAAGCAGCCCAAATGCCCAACCACAATGGAATGGATTGAGAAATTGATACATTCCCACATTGGAATACTATGCAGCACTCAGGAGCGATGATTTTCTAAATTAGTACTTAACATGGGAGGGACTGGAGGTCATTATGCTTTAAATGTCATTTACTTATATAACTTCATTGAAAGGATTCAGACATACTTTACAAATTCCTGGGGTATTTAATTACTGACCTCTTGAAGGCAGGTAGGGCAACAACAGGTGTCACATCTTAATGGTCTCTCTAGTGTTATGACTTCTCGTCCAGTATTATCAATAATATTCAGGACAAATGGCCTAGCAGGTCCACAGCAATTTCGAACACAACAGTTACTATCTTCCACAGCAAAGTAAACTCTCTGTCCAAGACTATTTTTAATTTCATATTTGTTTCTGGTTTCAAAACCTGTTATAACTGAAAACAGAAAATTGTACTCAGCATCCAAAAAAAAAATGAGAATTTTTTTAACATATAAAATCTACTAGTACAATTTTAGATGACATTCTGAAGATGTTTAGAGATGGTCCAGACTGAGAAGCGAGTATTAAAGTTTAGAGAAAATAGAAGTCTCCATGTGAGAAAAAAACAACCCCCCCCAAAAGCACAAACCCCTCCCAATCAAGCAAATCAACAAGCAACAAAACAACCCAACAACCTAAAAAAGAAAAAACAAAACAAAGTAAAAACAATACCACCAACTCTTATCTTCTTAACTCTATAAACTCATGCCAAAAAAAAAAAAAAAAAGACAGTTGTTACAAGCCTGCAGGTGAACATGGCCATACTCAATTTATGGAGAAAATGCCCCCTAGTTCAAAATACAGTAAAACCTTTGAAACCTAGATTCTGTGTAAGTTAGGAAACTGTCAGAGGAGGATGCAAACATTTTCCACTAATAAAGAATAATAGAAAAGTGGCAGACGTACCATGAAAGGCAGCTCTCACGGTACTTTATGAAGAGTCATGATCAGTCTGCTCAACTGTGAAGGGATATATAGGATATGCCTGTATTTATGCTTTGCAAATATTTTATCTAATGAACTGGTTTTGGAAGGCTATTTTATAAAAAAATTTAAAAAAATTTATAGACTGTCCTTGAAGGAAGATAATGTGAGGGTTTACTCTCACACACATAGTAAAATATGTGGGGAAGGGAGTGTGGAAACAGAATTGAATGAGAATAGCAGATAAGGTTCAAGGGGTGCTTATTTTGCTCAGCATTAACTATTCACAAGTGAGAGAGAGATGAGTTTGTGATAAAATGTACTTTACAACCAAAGCTACAACTCACAAACTATCCAGACCACCCCTATCTATCGGGGCATCCCCATCTTTGAGTCTGGAGAAGGGTGCAGCAGAGCTGATCTGACACAGGATCTTAGCATAGTACTTCCTATATTAATTTATATTAATTGCTTACAAGAAAGAAGACCCAAGGGTTTGAAGCCAAGAAGAGAAAGATCTATAGCCCTCAATAACTTGACCCTGCTTATAATGCTCAAAACTATATCAACTTTTAATTTGGAACAACAACAACAAAACCTCCAAGAGTTGAAAGTAATTATAAAATTAGACAGTAGTAAATCTTAAAAGTATATATTTTATAACAAAGATATATACTTTGCAAATATATACAAAGCTTGTAAATCTAAAAATTATAAACTCATAACACATTTGATAATCTCAAAAGCATATATTAAAATAACATTTTTTTGAAAATACATAGTATAAATTAAGAGCGAAAAAGAAGCCCTTTTTGGAGAATATTTAGAGAATACAAACAAAGCAAGAATATAAGAGATCCTTATTATTTGTCAAGCAATCTCAGTGCTGTAAATATGTTAACCGCATACATTATTCAGTTGTGCAATTCAGATTTAAATTCTACCAGTAGAAAGGACTTGATAGAGAGGTTAAGCTGAATTTAACTAATGAAGCATAAAAATTAGCTCAAGTTTTCACTAAATCCTTTATACTTAGGAGGTTCATCAAACTGTTGAGGTTCTTTTTCCCCTGACAATGGACCTCACTGACTTCCTGTTTCTTGTGATCAAAGTAAGCAGGAACTCCAGACCTGCTGATTAGCATTTTCCAATAGTGCTGTGACTTTGCAATCAACCTAGTTAATCAACAGCCACTGGGTAAATATTTATAGGGTGTGTCCAGACACTCAAGAGAATGCATGAGCAGAAATGAGAATTTCTCAAAAATCCCCACTTGGATTTTGGATTTGCTGGCTCCCCCAACTCCATCGTAACAGTTTGCACCTGGCTTGGAGATTTGGAGTTAGTCAGTTCCTGCTACCGTATCAAGAAGAGTCTCCAGCCTACCACACTGATTTAGGGGTTTGGGACGTGCCAGCCACAACTGCACAAGCGATTTCTTTAAAATAAATGTCTGTCTGTCTGTCTATCTCTCTCTCTCTCTCTCTCTCTCTCTCTCTCTCTCTCTCTCTATCTCTCTCTCTCTCTCTCTCGCTTGGCTCCTGTATAGAACCCAGCCTGAGACACTAAGTTAGTCTATCTGATGAGGAAAGATGTTCATTTGTAATGAAGCTTTACTATTTGACCCAGAATTTAAAAAGTAAATAGCTACTCTTCTCCATCATTTAAGTATCACAAAGAGGTTTACACTTCTCATATTGGGAAAAGATGTCACTGATTTCTTCAGCATAAACTTCTTATCTTTTGAGAAATATGGTTAATTAAAAAATACATACCTTCCAGTATTTCCATTTTTTGATGAACCAGGAGCTGATCTATCTATTAAAGAAAAAAAATTGAGCTGTAAGAATATGTTATATGAACGTTACAAAAAATGAAACAGTAGTGTCCATATTTTTACATCTTTAAAAAGTATGTAAAGTCAGTATTAATATATGCCAATACATTTTCCAGTATGAAACTAAAGTCAAATAGATTTTAGTATAAAAAAAAAGTCTACTGAAAGTATTAAAAACAATTATGCTTTTATCATTATTGTGAGCATAGTTATATCAAATGAATTTGACTTTCACTGGAATTACTATACAAATTAGACAACAATGTTCATCCATTAAGAAATATTAAGAACAATTTTTAACCATTTAAAGGAAATTTATTTCCCCTTGATATTTCAAAATGATTCTTTTTAAGTGAACTTGAGATAATCATTTGCCATAGCTTTTGCCTTCCCTTATGGATTTTACAGTTGACTTTTTAGAAAATGGAAGTCTGCCAACCCAAAGGCATGCGGTTCAAATCCACCAGCTGCTCTGTGGGAGAAAGATAGGTGGTCTTCTCTAGTGCTTCTCTGAAAACCTGCTGGAGGGTCAACCATGGGTCAGTTTAAATATGACAGTATATAACAACAAGGAACATTTGAAAACTTTTCTTGGAGACAAAAAGATATAATGCATGCTGCCCAAGTGGCACTGTGATTAACTGAAATAGCACAGTGAGCACAGGAGGCATTTATTTCATTTACTGAAAACAGATTTCATATGACAGGATGTTTGTGTACTACATGTGGAAATGATTTCATATTCAAACTTAACCTACCCGATTTTCCAACATTAAACAAATAGCAAACTTCTCATTGCTGACATAAATTATCACGTCATCATTCCCTTTACTGTCACGTTGATTGCAACGAGGGTGACCCTCCATTGGGTTTCTGAGGCTCTACGTCTTTATGAGAACAGTTTGCCTCATTTTTCTGCCTTAGAACAGCTGGTGGACTCTAGTGACGGGCCTTTCAGTTAGTAGCAAAACACTTAACCAACTCTGCCTCCAGTATTCCTCAAATGATCATGCAATACATCAAAATCCTGGATTCTCCCCATCTCCTCCTTATTGGTAACATTGATAAAGTTGGATCTTTCAAAGAGAAAAGACAAGATTTTAAAAGTTAAATCCTACTAAGAAGAATGCGGTAGATTTTAACCAAAATACTAACTTGTTTTGTTTTGGTATCACTATTGGCTCTCAAATCTAACTTTTAATGTTCTTTTCAAAGCTCAGGAAAAAAAATTCAGCCTGGAGACTTAAGAGCACAAGATTCAGAGCCAAGAGCCAAGTTCAGGATTAAGAAGTTAGTTCTACCTCCTTTTGCTGTTTAACTTTCAGCAAACTATTTCATTTCTCTGCACCTGTTTGCTTTTTTCTTTTTAAATGGTGATAATGATTACACTTAAACTTCATGGGCTTCCATAAGAATTGAATTAGTCATGCATGCACTATGCATTAGGCCTGAGAAATAGTGCTTCATAAACGAATCAACTGACATAGTGATAAGTAGCTGCACTGCCAACCCAAGGACACTCAGTTCAATCACATCAGATGCTCTGCAGGAGAAAAAGGAACACTCTCGTCCTGTGCAATTTACTGCCTCTGCAAACCCACTGAAGGGTTAGCTGAGTCAGGTTCAACTTGAGGATATACAAAAACAACAGCCAAAAGCAAACAAAGTGGTATTGTACTGAGTATGTATTTCAGATCATAGAAAAAATAATTTTCTAAGACACTTGTGCTTTAAAAGTGAACTGACCTAGATGAATTAGTGATATTTTAACACAGGAGAAAAAAAATGCCATTTCATTAATTTAGACTTTTATGAATTGTTGAGAGCTATCAAATCAGAACCGACTCAGCTGACCCTCCAGTGGGTTCGCAGAGGGAGTAAATCATACGGGAGAAGATTGGCCATCCTTCTTTAGTGCAGCAGTTGGTGGATTTGAACCGTGTGCCTCTTGGAATGTCAGTGCAGCTTCTTACCACTATGCCAATTGATTTCTTTATTAGGTCATTTGTTAGCCTGTAACAGGAGGCATGGTTTTATTTTTTTTATGACAATTTTTTGAATTTCAAATTACCTGAGTTAAATATTCTAATCCAGGTGGACAGTTCAATGGAGGTGGTGGTGCTGGCATCCATGGTACCACTGGAGGTCCACCTTGCTGATCGTACCCTGGTTGCTGCTGGACAGGAAATCCAGCTGGGCCAGCACAAGCATAGTCAGATGGTGGTGGAGTTGGGTAGCCAACCTGGGGGCCTGGGTAACCTGCATACCCTGGAGGTCCTAAAATACCAGCAAATGAAAGAATTCGTAATGTAATTATAACATGGAAGCATCAACTCTTCTATAATTACACAAGCTATCTTCAAACTGAACTATCATCTTAGAAATTCTGTTTTTAACTTTAATTCAAATTTTTATCTTTCAGTGATTTCTAATGACCTTATCAGTGGTTTTACACTCCTTTCTATTTTGAAAGGGCTGAACTGTGAATAAAATTGGTCCAAAATCTTATCCTTATTATTTAAAACCCAGAGAGAAAGTTAGCTGCTGCTGTTGTGCTATTGAGTCAGAACCAATTCATAGCTGACCCTTCAGTGAATTTTCAGAGGCTGTAAATTGGCACAGCAGGTGCCTATCAATCTATCTTTTTCCCAAGGAGCAACAGCTGGTGGAATTGAACTGCTTGCCTTTGGGTTGGCAGCCTTATTTATCACTAGGCTATTAGTCTAATAGCATCAGTGAAAAGGTATGAGAATTACGAATTAAAAGTTATTTCATAATTCAGTGAATTGATATGATACAATGCTAGAAGTGCTCACTTGTTTATACTATGAAATTCAGGAGATTGCAAGCTGACCAAATGAATGAAAGGGAAACGTATTTGTGCTCGATCTCCAAAAAAGTGATCCAACAGAATGTGGATATTTCTTGAACAAAATCATTAATATCACATGTAAATAAAATTTTCCTGAAGATAATTTAAAAATGACTGGAGCAGTCAATCAACAAAGAACTGCCACAATTCAGGCGGAATTCCTAACATTGCTAACACAGATCTTGACTGAAAGCAGAAAATACCAGAAATATGTTTACCTGTGTTTTACTAACTATGCAAAGGCATTTGACTGGAAGAATCATAACGAATTATGGATGCCACGCCAAAGAATAAGAATTCCAAACCCCTTAACTGTGCTCCCATGGAACCTATACAAAGAACAAGAGCCAGTCCTTTGAACAGAACAAGTAAGTACTGATTTGATGCAAGTCAAGAGAAGTGTGACTCACAATCAACACCCTTGGTAGCAGCAGTCAAGAAGTCAAAAGATGTATTGCATTGGACAAATCAGTCAAGGACTTTCCAAACCGCTAGAGAAAGATGTCAGCTTAAATATTCAGGAGTGTGGTGAGCCCTGGTGGCCTAGTGGCAAGAAGCTGCACTGCAATCCCAGAGGTGAGTGATTCGAAACCACCAGATGTGCTTGCTGGAGAAGGTGGGGGGACGGGACAAAATCCGATTTGATAATACACACAAAAATAATAATAAAAAAATTTGAAAAAAAGATTAAGGAGTGCCTGACAATATTATTTTCTATCACTTCCTATGCAGTTTCTCCTGGAAGTTGGAGAATAAAGGTGACAGAAGAAGAACCAATGCCTTCAAGTTGTCTTTTTGCAAAGAGTATTGCATATACATACCATGGACTGTTAAAAAAATAAAAGAAAGAAAAAGAAGAGAGACCAAATCTGTCTTGAAGATAGTGCAACCACAGTGCTTCTTAGAAGCAACAATGGTGAAACTTCTTCACACTTATATTTTCAGGATGAACCAGTCCTTGGAAAGAAACATCATTCTTGGAAAAATAGAGGGTCAGCAAAAGAAAAGAAGACCCTCAAGGAGGTAGATTGACATATTCACTACCAAAATGGAGTGAACACGACAGAGATCACAAGGACGGTGCAAGACAGGGTAAGGTTCAGAGCTGTTGTACCGAGGGTCACTATGAGTTCATAGTCGACATAAGGGCATCTAACAACATCATCACATGACTCAAAACCTCCAGAGATAAATACCTTAAATGTGCTTACTGTGGCACAATTTTTTGTACAGGGCAATAGAAGACTTCACTTTTAACCAGCTTTTAAAGGGTTTTAACTTATGACAGATCTTGAGTTTCATTTGCTATGTATATACTCACTAGTGCTTTATCAGTTTCTGTTTTTTTTTAATTAGCATCTCTCTTTCCCCCTGTACATTGAAAAATTCAAGAACTAGGCTGCTGAAAGAATTCCTTCACAAGATCTTAATAAAAAGCACTACCAAAATTCATCTCCTTTACACATTAATCCTTCAGGAATTATTAATAATTGATGGCATTTTATTTTTTTCTTTCAAGAAATGTTTTACCTTGGTATGGTCCTGTTGGGCCCTGAGAGAGGTTCCCAGCTGGCAAATTTGCTCTTGATTGTGAAGTACTCATTTGTACATCTGTAAAACAAAGAGTGATGAATACAGATTATATAAAATACACTAGAAGAAAAAATGTATTATTCTTAGGAAACATGCATTTATATGATCTTGGGTTGCACTGAAATCGAGAAAGTGGATTTTTCCCTTAACAAAATGTATCCTGTTATCAGAGCTAATTTGTAATAACCTCTTAAGCAAATTATCTTTTTTATTGGAGACATTTGAGTTACTCCAACTTTTCCTAGTTTTTAGTTACTCCTGATGAACATTCAATTGCATGTTTTAGATTTTGCTAGGATTTAAAGTAAGTTTGTTTCATAATTGCATAAGGATATTGAGGGAGCTCTGGTGTCCTAGTGGCAGGAAGGTGCGGTGCAATCCCGAAGGCACCCAGTTTGAATCCCACTAGCTGCTCCACTGGCAAAGGATGGGTAATTTCCGCCCATGCAATTAATTGCCTCTGAAAACCCACTGGAGGGTCAGCTAGGGGTTGTGTCCAACTCTACCATACTCAACAACAACACAGATTTTAAAGATGAGATAAATGAAATTAGTTGGATGTAGGGAGAGTGAACTCTCAACCCACTGCCATTGACTTTGAACTGCCTCATAGTTAACCCTCCTGTGGATTTTCAGCTGCTGAAAGTCACGCAGGAGACGTGTCCATCTTTCTCCCTTGGAGAAGCTGGTGGATTTGAACTGCAAGGGCAGCATCGCCTTTGCAGCAGCAGCATGACTCCTTTGTGGACTATAATTGTTGTTATAAGAACTCTTTACACGCGGAAGTATACATATGTACTAATTAATTCAACGGTCCAACCAACAGTGTGGCACTTTGCTTCCACCAGTCATCTGACGACAAAGACGGGCACTACCCTCATAAAGATTTAGAGTCCTGCCAACCTGAAGAGCCAGAACTGACTTGATAGCAGAGGTTTGAATGGCTCTTGAAGGTTAAACCATATTAAGTCATCACTGTATTAATACTTTTGAACGGCATAAATAGTAATTGATTATAATAAACTAACATGTTTAACACGTATGCATTATTTGAGCAATTTCTGTGTATAAATAAGTAGACTGGCTTTCCAGTTCTTGCCATCATTCATGCAGCCAGCTCAGCCAGCTAATGTGTACGAGCATGTACGTTTCCTGCTTTCGTAGAATTTGTGATGAAGTGGACTCTACAGTTGTTCCATCTCCTCTTTTTCTTTCTTCATGGCTAAGTGCAAATTCAACATCCACTGTTTTTGAAACATGGAGACACTATATCAGTGACGAAGAATAAGTTGGTAAACATTTCAATCTTGCATATTTGATTTATGTTTTTGTTATGAATTTTCAAAAGATTAGTCATTTATTCATATAGTTTTAGGAGGAATTAAAGATTGTAGACTTCTTCCATCACTATTGAAGAACTGACTTCATAATAACTTATAACACTTCATAATAACTTTATAGGAATGAAGTCCAGGGAGAGCAGAAAAAAGAAAGTAACCTCCCACTCAGATCATGCTCATTCCCTGAACAGATTTTGAAACATACCTGGGTCATCAGAGCTATGACATCTCATCTCTCACTCCATTCCTAAACCTACTTCGTAGTCTGGCTACTGGCTCCTTGTTCTCTTGCTCAAAGCTCTGCCTGAAAATCCTATCCTCAACCCATATTGGAAACAATGGGATCCAACTCAGAATATATCTCAAGGAAATAATATTATAAATCTGATTTAATGATCAATCCTTGCCTAGTGAGTTATATTTTGGTATCTCTTAATAAGTACCAATGTTTGAATAAAAATAAATGTGTACACAAATTCAAGAAATGTGGGAATGCTAGTAGCCTAGTGGTAAGAAGCTGTGCTGTAATCCTAAAGTCATACAGTTTGAATCCACCAGCATGTGCAATTTACAGCTTCACAAAATCCACTGAACACTCAGCTATGGTTCAGTTTCGACTCAACAGCACATAACAAAAACAATAATTCAAGAAGATGACAAATTCAGAACTTCTGGGATTTAGGTACCAGAATAGCAGTCCTGGGTTCTGGAACCAAAAGGAATTCAACAATGAACAAAGATGATGGTTTCTGAATTTGGGAAACAAAACCTACAAAGATTAATAAAATCACAAGATTATTACATTGTCTAGGAGAGTTGATGCCCTTGAGCTGTGGTGCTGCAGAAGAATATTTTATATACCATGGACTGTTAGGAAAACAAACAAGTTCGGCCTGGAGAGGGTGAAGTCAGGCTACTCTTTGGAGGCAAGGATTTGTCTGACAGACTTTGGACATGTTGCAAGGAGGAGCCAGTCCTTGCAGAGGGACATCATGCTTGGAGGGGGGGGGGCGGGGACAGTGCAGGAGAGGAAGACCCTCAATCCCTCGATGAGATGGATTGATTCAGTGACTGGGGTAACGTGGATAGGTGTGTCAGACACAATAAGATTGGCAATGAATGGAGCAGGGTACAGGGCTGTTATACATAGGGTCGCTATGAGTCACAGGTGACTCAACAGCACATCACAACAACAGGAGATATTTGATTTTTTAACCTCTCCATATGTAGGTGTATTATAAACACACTCTCATTTAAATATGTGGATATTTATCTCTACTTTGTCTCACATACTTGAGACATGTTGTTAGAAGGGGACAGCCCATCATGCTTGGAAAGGCAGAGGGGTTGTTAAAATAGAGAAAGCAAAATCAACCACACCACTACCACTGAACCTACTCTGACTCATATCAAAAGGCACTTTTAGCCATTGAAATTACCTAGTGGTTGCCAGAACTAGAACACCCTGACAATTCAACTGGAAATTTGGGATTAGTTATTTCTAAACAAGTATACCATTTTTTAAAAACTCATCAACTCTTCCATCCAGTCACTTGATTTCCTTGTAGTCTTTTCTATGAAATTCAGTCGCTATCCCTCTCTCTCCATTTTCAATCTCAACCTCCTCCAGACCTGTTAGTAACAACTTTCTGGTTGTTTTGTTATAGATCCACAAACTGATATGAACATGCCTGACTCAGGCCCATTATAAACCTGACTAAGCCTCTGTTAACTCTTTATATCTACTTTGTCATCTTAAATGATAAATAAAAACTAACCAGTACCCCTGTATTCTTTACTACGTCTAATTGTTGCCTGTCTTAAGACTGAAATTTAATAATAAAACACTTAAGAAATTTGAAATTCTTGAGAAGAAAATCAGCAATACTTTGATAACTCAACATTAGTTTACTTGATCTTAGGATGACCCTAAAAACGTACCTGTGCTACTAATTAGTCAGAGGGTGAGACACAGAATCAACCGCACCACCAACACTAAGTCTGCTTCTCTTGGCAACCTTCCAGCTGCTGGTTTCTGGGTCTATAAATCTTTACGAGAGGACCGTGCCCGTTTTTTCCTCCCTTGGAACACCTAAGGAATTTGAACTGCTGACTTTAACGTGACCCATCTGATATATTATGCAATACCAACAAGGCCTCATATGCTAGGGGGCAAGAGAGATTCAAAAAGATTTTTTTTCCATAACCATATAAGCTTAACAATGAGCCAGTAGTCAATGTATGCAGCTAATGTACATTAAATGTGTTACAGGCTACACATGTTTTCAGGGTTTAACTGGCAAGGAACTTTGTTGTTGTTGTTAGGTGCTGTTGAGTCAAGTGCAACTCAAAGAGACCCTATGAACAAAAGATCTGAGCCTTGTCCTATTTGTTGCCATTCTCATTATTTCATGTATACTTGAACCTACTGCAGAAATCACTATGTCAATTTATCTGGCTGAGGGTCTTCAACTTTTTTTTCTCTCACCCTCTACCTTTTCAAGCATGTTGTCTTTTTCCAAGGAACAGCTTCTCCTACCAACATGTCTTTGCCTCCAAGGAGAACTCTGGCTGCATTTTCTCCAGGACATGTCTGTTTTTCTTCTAGAAATCCAGAGCACCATCAGAACTCTCCCAAAACCACATTTTAGAGGTATAAATTGTTATCCTTATTTGCTGTTCACTTGCAGGTAATTGGATATAGGCACACTTGGATATTGGTGGTTTGATATAGGCACACTTTAGTCCTCAAAATGATATTGCTCTGCAGTAATTTGGGAAGGTCCCTGAGTACAGTCTTTCCCAGTGCAATACGTCTCCTGAGCTCCTAATTGTACCAAAGATGTTAATTGTAAGTCCAAGTAAGAAAATGTCATACACAGTTTCAATCTTTTCTCCAGCTATCATGACAATTGGTCCAGTGGTGAGATCTTTTGTTTTCTTAATGTTGAGATGTAATTTATATTTGATCTTCTGTATAGATCTTCTCTGAGTGCTTGGTAGAATTCAGTCATGAAGTCATCTGGGCCAGGACTCATTTGTGGGGAAGTCTTTTTATGACTTATTCAATTTATTCTTTTGTTATTAGTCTATTAAAGTGTTCTACATCTGTGTCACTCAGAGTGTGAGTTTCAATGAATTTATCTGTTTTCTCTAGGTTCTCAAATTTATCAGAATTTATGCTACTAGCTCATTATTCAGCTTAACTGGAAAAAAAATATAATGTTTAAATTTCTCTTGCCCTCTAGCATAAGAGGCCTTGGTATTACATAATATATAGTTGAGTACAGCTTTTCATAATATACCAGTATAACTGGATTTCCTCTATTCTGCTATGATGCCACTTCTACAATTTCTTACCTGAGTTATTTGTATATTCTTTCATTTCTTTTATTATTAAGTTTGCCAATGGTCAATGGTTTGTCAATTTTACTGACTCTTTTGAAGAACCATCTCCTAGTCTTATTGACAGTTTGGTTTTGCTCTTGTATTTATAATTTCCTCTTATATAAGCTGTAGGATTAGATTGCTGATCTTTTCCTTTATGATGGACATGTTATGTTGTTAGTTTTGCTTCTTCCTTTTTTATGTGTATGCCCATTGCTATGAGTTGTGGCCTGAAGACTGCCTTAGCTGCATCCCAGAGGTTTTGATTTGGATAAGGGTGGAGGGACAGCAAAAGAGAGGAAGACACTCATTGAAATGGATTGATTCAGTGATTGGAGCAATAGGAGTGGGTGTGTCAGAAACAGTGAGGTTGGCACTGGATTGAGCAGGGTTTAGGGCTCTTGTACATAGGGTCACAATGAGTCACAAGTGACTTCAAAGTACATAAGAACATAACCCAATCATGTGCAAGCATGATGTTGCATAGCTTTCATGTGGGTAGTTTCGTAAGATTTACCCTTTTGTTATTTAATTTCTAATTTTATGGCACTGTGGTCTGAAAAGATATTTTGTAATATTTTAATGTGTTTTATTTGATGAGGCTTGCTTTGTGTCTTGATAGATTATCAGTTCTGACAAATGTACCATAAGCACTTGAGAAGAAAGTAAGTTGATTTAGTAGTGTTCACCATCATGAATGCATCCACAGGGTCAAGTCGGCTGACAGTATAGTTTAGATCTTCTACATCTTTATTAAGTTTCTTTTGAGTTAACCTATCTTTTGGTCAGAGTGGTCTATTAAAATCTACTACCACTATTGTGGTGCTATTTGTTTTCAACTCTATTAATTGTTGTTTTATGTATTTTTCAGGCCAATCATTTGGTGTATAGATGTTGACCAAGGTTATAGCTTCTTGATCTATTGTCTTTTAATCACTAGAATGTCCTTCCATATGTTTTATTGTGATTTTCATTCTGAAATATATTTTATCAAAGATTAGTATTACTAAGTCTGCTTTTCTGTGGTTGCCATTTGCACGGTACATTTTTTTTTCCTACCCTTTGATTTTTTTGTCTATGTTTTTCCTCATTTCTTAGATGCAAGCCTTGTAAGTAACATATTGATGGGCTTTTTTTAAAAAAAAAATCCATTTTGCTCATTTTTTTCTATTAATTTTTGCATTTAATTCATCTACATGAAGTGTAATTATTGACAGGTCAGGTTTTATTCCTTCCATTTGACTGTTTTTCTCGTTTTGTTTTGTTGTTACTATTTCTATTTGTTTTTATGTTGTTGTTACAGTTCTATTTCATCCAGTTTCCTTTGGTGTCTCTGTGTAAAGGACTAACCTTAGACCTTCTTGTACAGTTAGTCTTATTTTCACCAAATCCTTCAGTTTCTGTTTTTGTTTTGTTTTTTTCCACATAATTTCTCCTTCATATTTGGTGAATATCTTTGCACATGTTTCTAATGTTTTATTTTCCTTTGTTTCTTTTCTGTTTTTTCTTCTAGTATGTTCCCATTTAAGTTATCTTGCAGCTCACTCATTTATTCCAACTCTTTAATTCTATTTTGTTCCTCCAGCATATTGGAAACTTCTGTCATTTTGGTCATGATTTCTGGATTGCATTTTAATACATTTCTTTCTAGTACTATGATGGCTGTACCCTCTCTTTTTAAAGTTCTTATACCTATTATAGTTTAAAATCTTTCTTTCATCTTTTGCAATTTGTTCCATATAAACATTATGTGACATTTTTCTTACTATGTGTTAGGCCATTTGTATTGTGTCTGCACAGGATGCTGACAGTTCTTTACCTTTATGATGTTATAGATTAGTTGGAAGACTTTTCTAGGCCTATGGAGTGGGAAAGTTTGCCTTTCCAAAAGTCCTTTAGATCTTCTCTGGTCTGTAGCACAGCTCTATGAGAATCTCGTCTTATTGCAGCCCTCTGTCCTAAAGTTTATTTTCCTCTTTGGTCTACAGAGTGGTGTGGCCAGATTCAGAAATGGGAGTACTTTCTGTCCAGGACGGTGGCACTTCAATGTGCTGGCTGTGGAGTGTTCTGCAGAGTTGCACAGCCAGGTTCTGGAACTAGAAGAGTTTTTGTCCAGGGTGGTGGTAGGCAGCTCCCTCTCTAGTACTTTCAATGTGCTGGCTGTGGCCAAAAGTCTCTCACCTGATTGCAGTTCCCACTCTCGAGTCTATTGTCCTCTTTTGTCTGGAGAGTGGCAGAACCAATTTCCAGGCATGTTTTTACTCTCTTCACTATGTCATCCCACAACTCATCTTTCTCTGCAGGCTGTATTTGAACTTGCAGATGGGCTATTCCATTGTCAGCACCTAGCCTGGTTTTAACTGCTGATGTTGAGCTTCTCTAATGATTCCTTGCACAAACATAGTTAATCAGATTCCTATGAGTCAGTCAGGTAAAGTACATTTGAAAAGTCCTATTCGTGTTATTTTTGGAAAAACTTGTGATGAACTAGGTGTATAAATTAATACTTTTAAAAGATGATTATTATTCTTTTGATAGTTTAATATTTTCCTCATTGAAGTCTGTTGCTGTTGTTATGTGCCATTGAGTTGCTTGTGATTCATAGCAACCTTATGTACAACAGCCCTAAACCCTGCTCTACCCTGTGCCAATCACATTGCCTCTGACACACCCATCCCGATTACCACAGTCACTGAATCAATCCACCTCATAGAGGGTCTTCCCCTCCTGTGCTGTCCCTCCACCCTTCCCAGCATGATGTCCCTCTTCAAGGACTGATCCCTCCTTGCAACATGCCCAAAGTATGTGAGACGAAGCCTCAGAATCCTTGCCTTCAAGGAGCAGCCTGGCTTAACCCTCACCAGGATGAACATGATAGCAGTCCATGATACATTCAATACTCTTCTCCAGCCCCACAGATCAAAGGCAACAATTCTCATTCCATCCTCCCTAGTCACTGTCTAACTCTCTGGTGCATAACAAGTGATTACAAAGACCATGGCCTGTATCAAGCACAACTTAGTCTCCAGAGTGACACCATTGCTCTTCAGTTCCCTGGAGACTAAGGTGTGTCTGATACAGGCCATGGTCTTTGCTATCACTTGTTATGCATCAGAGAGTTGGACAATGACCATGGAGGATAGAAGGAGAATTGATGCCTTTGAGCTGTGGTGCTGGAGAAGAGTATTGAGGGTACCATGGACTGCTAGGAAAACAAACAGATTCATCCTGAAAAGGGTCAAACTGGGTGGCTCCTTGGAGGCAAAGATTCTGAGGCTCCGTCTAACATACTTTGGACATGTTGTAAGGAGGGACAGGTCCTTAGGGAGGGACATCATGCTTGGTAGAGTGGAGGGACAGCACAGGAGGGGAAGGCCCTCTATGAGGTGGATTGATTCAGTGACTGGGATAATTGGGATGGGATTGTCAGAGACAAGAGTTTCTTCTCAAATTTGGGTTGTTTCCTTTCCTCTTTGCAAATGAAAACATTAATCCTGGAGAGGGAAAATTACTACTTACTGTCACATAGTTGGCTAACTAATTAACCAGATTAAGCTGGTTGATCAGTGTCTGTCCTGTACAACCACACAAAGACATCCTTGCAGAGCCAACTTTCAAGGTAATTTGTTAAAGTAATATCTTTATTTGTCTTAGAAAAGGCAGAAATGATTTCAAATTTTACAGACTCTTGTCCAGTTAGCACACAGTCTTACTTGGCCCAGTAAAAACCACTAGTAAACCTTTTACTAGGGATATCATTAAAGTACTTTGGTACACCATTTAGGCAAAGAATACACAAAGGCAAGTTTATATTAACACTCACTCAGCTTGTGTATTTTTCTAGGAATATTGATGGAACAGGCACAGCATGCAAGGCAATGTCAGGCAACAAGGCCTAAAGATAAGCAAAAGAAGGGGACATAAAATTAGCAGACTATAACTATAAATACTCTAAGTGGAAAGGTGCTATCAGAAAGGATCCAAAACTCACTGCTGTCAGATTGATGCTGACACACAGCCACCCTCCATTCAGTTCCTGAGGTTATAAACCTGAGGCTGTAAAAGGCAGTTACCCCCTCCCAGAACTGCTGGTGATTGGAATCCAGGACAATTATGTTGTTGTTGTTGTTGTTGTTGTTGTTTATCTTCAATTGAGAATTAACTCATTGTTGATCTTCCTATGCTTTTAAAGGTAGTAAATTTCAAGGGAAGATGTTGCCCATCTTTCTCCAGAGGAACAGCTGGTGGATTTGAACAGCTGGATTGACCAGGCAATTCCTTACTACTAAGCCATCAAAAGTTCTCGACACAATTGTTGTTAGGTACCATTGTATTGGTACCAACTCACAGCTGAACTTCCAGTGGATTTTCAGAACGGGTTTAATTGCACAGGAGAAGATTGTCCATCTTTCTCCCACAGAGCAACTGATAGATTCCAACTGCCTGCCTTTGGGATGGCAGCACAGCTCCTTGCTACTAGGCCACCAGAAGGGGACATTCACTTAGACAATAGAGCACTGTCAGTAAAGTCAGCTCTGATGGTTGGAGAAAGTTCTCAAACAAACAAGCGGCCTTTGGACTGTGCAGGCGGGACAGGGGCCATTACTGACTGAGGCAATCACATTAAGTCCCGAGGCTGGAGGGAGCTGGGGTTCTGTAATGAACTGAAAGTTTCTGAGGTTACAGGGCAGAGGAGAGAATGAGAATCCCAGATGAAGATGGAGAAAGTTGCAGCAGCATTTCACACAGCTAACATCTATCGTCTTCCACATTAAGGTCTCACAGACCCAGGGCAGGCTCAGTATTGTCCAGGAAAAAGGCACTTAATAGATGCTTATTGAGATAACCTGTATGTGGTGTTATTTAACACGTTGCCGCAAATGAAGGCTTACATCGAAAAAAAAATTTATTTCTAAGCACGGTCGGTAGTCAATTTAAAAGTGTGCAGCAGCGTATTTTTTTTGGTTTTTTTTTTTTTTTGTCTTTATAAAAGTTTTCTTTTCCCTTTTTTCCAATTTATTTATTTTTTTTTTAATTTACACTGGTTTACCTATAAAGTTTGCATACATTGCCCCTCACACTGGATCCCCCCTATCTTCATCCATCAAACCAGGAGACCCATGATTAGCCCCCCCCCACACACACACCCATCCCTCTGCTCCCTCTCCCCCGCCTTGGATCCTCATACATGTTTTATTAGTTATATATTTCTACAATAATGGTCTTATCCAGTATTTGTCCTTATGGGACTGACTTAGGTCACTTAGCATAATACTCTTCAGTCCCTCCCAAGTGAGGTAGTGATTTACAAAATCAGAACATAGAAATTCCATATGACCCAGCTATTATTCCACTACTTGGTATTATTTAATTCTTGTACTCAGAACAGTCCCCTTATAGACCTAAAGATTGTTGAAAGGAAACTCAGCTATTTCACAATCTACTTTCCTGGCAGAAATCTAACTTTCTCAGTTTTCTTTTGTTTGTTACAGTAATTATTTTTTTTAAAAACCTTATAACTATGGTAAACACCAACTTGGTAGTAAAAGATTATTCTGCTGTTTAGTAAGTTTAGGGAGGAAAGTATGAGCCCAAACTCAGATACACTTCACTCAGAGTAACTTGCACTAAGCATCTTATTTCAAATTGCTTAACTAATACGGAAATAAAGACTGTCTGTTCCTGGAACCAGAATGTGACCAAACCAAGAGTTACAGGAACAACTGCATATAAATGAAATCACATGGGAAGTCACATCGTGAGCATGGCAAAGGGCTTTGTCAAATGTTAAATAAAAGCTGACTCATTGAGTATATTTAACTGTACTAGGATTGCTTTCAGGTGAGAAGGATGGGCAATCTCCTCCTGTGCAATTACTGCCTCTGAAAAACTGAGGGAGGGTCAGCTGTGAGCTGGCTTGGAGTATAGCCTTTAGATTAGCAGCACAATTTGCTACTGACTACGCCATTATGGATCCTGGCAAAAGACATGGAAAAGGATTGCTTTAAATACATACACCAACATGTTTCGTCTTAAATGAAGTTCAAGGATTAGACAACAAAGGCTCATAATATGAAGTAAGTACCTCACAGTCCACAGAAAGTAAGGGATACAGATAGAACTGAAACTGGGGCAGTTTAATGCTGGGGCAAATGGTCTTCACCAACACACTGTAGATGTTTTCTTTGTGTGTTCTCTAGTGCTGGTATTTTGGAGTTCCAAATCTTTGGGACCCTATGTACAGCAGAAGGTAATATTGCTCCATCCTGTCTTAGTCTCACAATCATTGCTGTGAACCCTTTACACAAGCAATATTTAAATTCCTCAAAGAGTCTACCTCTTTTTTCTAACCCAGGACCAAGCACGATGTCCTTCTCCAGGAACTGGTCTCTCCTGACAACAAGTTCAAAGGAGGAGATATGCCCTCTCTCCATCTTCATTTCTCAGGAACACAGTGGTTCTACTTCTGCCAATGGAGATGTGCCCTGTGTTCTGCCAGTCCATGGTAGAATCAATATTCTTTGCCAACACCATAAATCCTTGCTCGCTCTTATTTATTATCCAACTTCTTCACTCACATGAGACAACTTGAAAATACAATAGCTTGCTTGGGTCTGGCACAGCTTAGGCCTCTTAAATGACATCTTTGCTTTTCAGCAAAAAAATCAATGCAATTTGATTTCTTAATTGCTGTCACCATGGGAGCTGACTGTGAAGACAAGTAAAATGGAATCCTCGTCAACTTCCATCTTTTCTCTATGTATTTATCACGACGTTGCTTACCGATCCAGGTGTGAGAATATTTGTTTTATGATGCAGTGTAATCCGTATTGAAGATTGTGATTCGAGCCTTCTTCACCTTCAGCAAGTAAGGTGGTGTCATGCACAGAGCATAAGCAGGACAAACTGACAGATGAGGTTTCCAATTAATACTTACATGACAATTAGAATGACAGCTAGATGGCCTTTATCAATCCTCCCTTCTATTACCGCCAACACAAGGCTAAATACTCAGGAACCGTCTCCCAGGCATGATTCAACACTGCTTTTTGTGATGCAAAGCTGGGTAACCACGCGGAAGCCAAGCCCCGAGAAGGTGGTTGGACAGGCCAAACCTCGTCACTGGAAGGGCCCGAGGGTTACCCCGGGGACCGCTGGGCCAGCTGAGGTTTCTCCTGGAGTCTTGGCTCCCCTTCCGGGTTGTTGCCCCAACCCTCCCCCAGGTCCCTAGTCCCCTGAGCTCACGTCCTTTCGCCCCGCGCCCGGGGCGCAGACAGAGAAGGTGTCTCCGGGCTGCGCGGGGGTGCACGCGCGCAGTGCCAGTGTCTCCCCGGCTTCCTGCCGCCCCTTCTAGTGTAGCTTCCGGGGACCCAGGCCCACCCCAAGCTCCCCTCACCTGTCCCAGCGCTGGCTGGCACGGGGTCCTGCCTGCAGGGGTTGTCCCTGAAGCTCAAAGCAAAGCCCCAGGCCCCCAGGAGAAGCCGAGGAATAGGAGGCGTCACTGGCTGCAGCCAGGAAAAGGAGGAGCTGCTCTAAGGGCCAGTTCGGAGGCCTGGAGGAGGAGCGGCCTCAGGCCACTTCCTTTACCACGACCCAGCCCCTCTCCATCAGGCACATTTCAGTGGCTTTTCCAAGAGAAGGGAGGGCCTGAGCGGGAACGAGGCGGAGTCGAGGTTGCTTTCCCTCTGGTTCCTTTCTGCTTTCAGGACCTGTATTTCCTTCAGCTGTTATTTTAACTTGTTTTGAGTAAAATGGACCAACTAGCTTCATGGCCCCGCAAGAGACACACAGGCATGCTATCAACAAGTCCTTGTTGAATTTAAGGATTAATTCTTTTGTTTTTTCTTTAAAAATTTATTTACAGCAGTAACAGGTGATCTTTCAAACGTTGATACTATGGAATATTTCACTCTCCATCTCATCCCAACTTTTCTTTCCATGAAATTGAGCGGTGGTATAAGAGAGAAAAAAACCTGATAAGATAGAAAAAGGAAGGAGGAAAGGCAGCCAGTGACATTGCTATGTCAGGAAATCAGGAGACATATTGCTTTGGACAAGTCTAAATTCAGCGACCTTTCTCCAAAATGCTGAAGAGCGATGATGTCCGTTTAAAGACTCAGGTACACCTGATTCAGGCCATTCTTCTCAATCAGCTACTACTCATCAGAGAGGTGGATAATGGAAAAGGATAACAGGAAAGAAATTGATGCCTTTAAATTGTGGTGCTGGAGAAGAGTATCCATGGACTGCCAAAACAGCTGATATGTCTTGGTAAAAGTGCAGCCAGAATGCTCCTTGGAGGCTAAGACGGAGAAGTTTTGTCTTTCATACTTACGACATGTAACTAACTCGAACAAGGCTATTTCTTGGAAAGGATATCATACCTGGAAGATGGAGGGGTCAGCGAAGTTGAAGAAGACCCCCAAAAATGAGATGTATGGGCACAGTGACTGCAGTGATGGGCACCACTGTGTCAGAGATAATGAGGATGACTGAGGATAGATCAGGGTTCATACTGGCTAGTCAAAGTGTCACTGTGAGTCATACTTGACTCCATAGGCCCTAACAACAGCAACTCTTCATTTACCCGTTTTCTGTCTTTGGGAAGGTTACGGGACCATGTCTGTTCCTCTATTTTTAATTTGTAAAATGAAGGAAATCATAGCTACTACTTTATACTTTATGAAGTTCATAAACTTTGACGAAGTTTATGAAATCTAAACATTCTTTTTTTTAAAATTTAATTTAATTTAATTTTTGTGTGTGTACCGTCAAATCGGATCAGACTGGTACAGGAGGAGATTACCCCTCCTTCTCCAGCAGAGCATCTGGTGGATTCGAATGGCATACCTCTGGGATTGCAGTGCAGCTTCCTGCCCCTAGGCCACCAGAACCTGGAATTTAAACATTCTTAGAAGCATAAGGGAAAGGCAAAAATAATAGGCTCTTTATGTGTCTTATTCGACGTACATAGCAACAAGAAGGAGCTTAGAATGGTGCATGTAGCAAAATAATGCTTATGAAATATTGTTATTGTTATGCATCCATGTAAAAATATGCACACTCACATACTGTGATTTTAAAAGTTTTTATTTTTATAAACAACTTCTTTTCCCTCATGATGATGTATCTTGGCAATCTTCGTGACTCTAACATAGAACTGTAACTTTGATTTCATAATCTTGATGTGTTTTTTCCTACATTTTTTATGACTGTACACTACTAAAACAGAGGCCAACACAAAGGGGAAAATGCTGATGTAAAAGAGACGAACAGAAGATTTCAAAGGGCAACTCCAGAAGACAAAATCAGGTATTAAAGTCTGGTCTCTTTTTCTGCTAAAGATTTGCCTCCAGTCCTAACCTTTCAGGGTGTTTCTCCCTCTCTTCTTTCCTTTTTTCTTTAAACTTTTCACAAAGCCTATTTCTATCCTTCTCTAGCCATGCCTCCATTACATTATCTAAGTAAATCTTTTTTCCCCCCTTAATTTACTAAATTGCTACTGTGCATATGTCTGTTCACTTATTTACAGTCATCTCACCTTACCGACCACAGGAAATATTCGTGGTGAAGAGATAAAGCTGACTCTAGCATTTAGCACATTTCCTCTCAGAGGTTGCATTGAATCACATCACCCTTCAAACCAGAGAGTCAGAAGTAACTGTGTTAAGTGACTGTCTCTCATAGAATTGATATGAATTCATTCTTTTTGCCATTGCTTTCTTCCAACCACTTTGAGGATTAGCAAACTATGCCACTGAACCAAGAGAAAGAGTGACAATTCCTCTCTCCATTTAAGGAAGATGTTGTTATTGTTGTTCTTGTTTTGTGCCATCAAGTCAACTGTGACTCATAGAGACCCTATGAACAATAGCTCTGAATCCTGCACTATTCGCAGCCAATCTCATTGTCTCCAACACATCTACCCCCATTACCCCAGTTATTGTGTCAATCCATCTCATCCTTGGTCTTCCTCTCCTGCACTGATTCTCCACCCTTCCAATCACAATGTCCTTCTCCAAGGATTGGTCTCTCCTGACAGCATGCCCAAGGTATGTGAGACAAAGCTTCAGCATTCTTAACTCCGAGAACAAACTTGGTTTCACACTCCCCAGGATGACAGTCCCCATGGCAGTCCATGGAATGTTCAATATTCTTCTCCAGCACACAACTCAAATGCATCAACTCTTCTTTGTCATCCTTAGTCATCTAACTTTCTGATGCATAGCAAGTAATAGGGAAGACCATGGATCAGGTGCACCTTAGTCTTCTTTTGATTTCCTAACTACTGGTGCCAAGAACATTAATTGTGAGTTCAAGCAAGATGAGATTGTTAACAATCACATCTATCATCCATCTATCATGATCCTGCCAAATGGCCCAGAATCTTTGTTTTCTTTTTTCTTCTTTTCATTTTTTTTAACATTGTTTTCTTGATGTTAAATTACAATCCATATTGAAGACTGCAGTCCTTGACCTTCTGCAACAAAAGCTTCAGGTCTTCCTCAGTTTCAGCAAGCAAGGTTGTGTCATCTGCATAATACAGGTTGTTGTTTAGTCTTCCTCCTATCCCGATGCCACCTTCCTCCTCATAAAGTCTAGCTTCCCAAGTCATCTATACTGCACACAGATTGAAAAGGTATGGAGAAAGGACACATCCCCGACACCCTCCTTTCTTGTTTTTGAACCATGCGGTGTTTCCTTGCTCTGTTCTGAAGACTGCTTCCTGGACTGTTTCTCAAGAGCACAATCAAGTGTTCTGGGATTCCCATTCTTCTCAATGTGAGCCACACTAGTGGAGGGAATTCCTCATGCTATGCAGGTGGCTGCAGAATCCTTAGTGTCTGTGGGTGTCCACTTAAGCTCCCTGTTCTAGGGTGGCCATTGGCAGTCCATGGCCCTGAAGCACAGCTGAAAGTGGATTAGGAGGTCTGTCTGATGGTAAAAACCCTTGTGCTTCTCACTGAGACCCATCTTGATCTTTTTGTAAGATGAATTCTGAGACACAGTAAGGTCAGGAGTGTCCTGAACCCTAAAACGGCACACAGACAGACATCTCTAGGGTGAAAGCAAGTGTAGGCCGTCTTTCTTCTTTTGAAGTCTCACTGTATCAGTAATCTGAAGCTTTCTTTTCAGAGAGGGCCATTTAAAGACCTGATTTTCTAGCTAACCTCTGCGAGAAGAGCCTTTCTTCCTTAGCAATCAGTTGTACCTCTATTTTTTTTCTTTTCACCTTTTCAATCTACCTCCAGGAAGCAGGTAACAGAATTGTAAGTGAACTTTTAGTTTGTTAATACTACTAGTCTTTGGTGGGGCTTTTTGCTGGTGGCTAGTTAAATGTCATTTCCCCTGTACCTGACATAGACCTGCTGCTCAGTAGCAAGGAGTCTGCAGTTTTTAGGGTTTTTTGTGTTCTTTTTTTTTTTTTTTAATTGATGTCTGATCAATTTAGAGCTGAGTTAGGGCTTTTGGCGGCTAGAATAAGTCACTGATTCCTCTACCTTACCCAGACTTTGCACAGACCAGCAGTCAGGAGAAAAGAAAAAGAGAAAGAGAGAGAGAGAGAGAGAGAGAGAGA